>NC_057809.1:361004269-361009275 GCF_018294505.1 Triticum aestivum
AGAGGCAGCATCGATTGGCTTCAGTTAGCAGCAGTAGCGAAGGAATCGCTCGATCGGGTTCAGTTAACAGCCATCGATCGATCGCTCGGGTTCAGTAACGCGTAGCCTGCAGTGCAATCGCTCGGGTTCAGTTAGAGCCCAATGCCTCGCTCGGGTTTAGTTAGAGCCAATGCCTCACACACATGCGCGTACATGTACGAGAGAAACGCGCATCGCTCGGCCCCTGACCTCCCACCGTAACCGGGAACTCCCCGAAATTTTCCTCCCCCTTGTTTCTACCACGGTTTTTTCCGTCATGGACGGCCCAAAGAATGTCATGCAGCTGCGTCTCCGGCCCGCCCAGGACGAAAAGCCCATTTTCTGTCATGATTTTTTGTCATAGAAGTAGGAGCCCACCACATCTATGATGATACCGGGTTTTGTCACAATTATCGTCATAGAAGTGTCATATGTATGACAGAAAAAAAATTCGTTCGGCCCAAAATGTCACGGATGTGTCTTTTTTTGTAGTGTAGCTACGAGTAAAACGAACCCTCAAGTTTCCCCGAGCTGGCCCCGCAGGCAGCTCTCTTCGGACCAACACTTAGAGAAGCACTGGCCCGTGAGGGTTAAAATAAAGATGACCCTCGGGTTGGCCGACCCAAGGGAAGGGTAATAGGTTGTTAGGCAAAAGTAAAACCAAGGTTGGGCCTTGCTGGAGGAGTTTTATTCAAAGCGAACTGTCAAGGGGTTCCCATAACACCCAACCGCGTAAGGAACACAAAATCAAGGAACATAACACCAGTATGACGGAAACTAGGGTGACAAGAGTGGAACAAAACACCAGGCATAAGGCCGAGTGTTCCAACCTTTACCAAGTATATAGATGCATTAAAGTAAATAAGAGATATTGTGATATCCCAACATATCCATGTTCCAACATGGCACAAACTTCAACTTCACCTGCAACTAGCAACGCTATAAGAGGGGCTAAGCAAAAGCGGTAACATAGCCAAACAACGGTTTGCTAGGAAGGAGGGTTAGAGGCTTGACATGGCAATATGGGAGGCATGATATAACAAGTGGTAGGTAGCGCGACATAGCAATAGAACGAACAACTAGCAAGCAAAGATAGAAGTGATTTCGAGGGTATGGTCATCTTGCCTGAGATCCCGCAAGGAAGAAGAACGAGTCCATGAAGAAGACAAACGGACGTAGTCGAACAGATCCTCACAACTCCGGAACGGAACCGATGCTAACGAGAGAAGCAACCCCGAAAGAAGCAAGCAACATAGTAAACAACCCTCACATAAACATGGCATGATGCACAACCAAGTATGATGCATGTCCGGTTTAAAAGGCATGGCATGGCAAAGTGCACAAACAACGCTACAAGTTAAGTGGAGCTCAATATGCAACGAGTTGCATATTGACGGAACACCACATTAAATATTTAGTTCTCTCTCGTTTATGTACACAACAATATTAAATGTTGTTAAACATGGCATGAGGTGAAGCATATGAAAACTACCTATCTTGTCAAGTTTAAATGAGGCTGGAAATAACAAGCAACAAGTCCGGAAAATCCTCATATGCAATTTATGGATTTGGTACTGTTCTGCCCTATACACAATTTTAGAGTTATTAAACATGCCAAGTAAAGACACCATGTTAAACTAGGCATTTTTCTACCCCATTTACATATAAAGTTTATTAAATTTGGAGCTACGGTTAATTTGTTATGAAATAAAACATCTTAACATGGCATATGAGCAAAATTTAATCAAACAACATTTTTAACATGCATGAAAGTTGGAAATTACTAATCTACACAAAATTCTAAGCATTTTACATATATAACTTGTTTTAATATGATGCACCGTTTGTGAGTTATTAAATGCATGATGCTTGGAGGGGGGGTTCTGTAAAACTGAAATTCTACGGATAATGCTAAATTCGCAGTTAGTGGAAAAAAACATCAACGGGCCGAAAAAGGATGGGCTGGGAGCTGCTCGCATTGGGCCAAGCCCAGCTGGAAGCAGAGGAGGCCTGGCGCTGGCTGTGGTTGCTAGGCCGGCCCGCTGGACGCGGCCCAGGCGTTGGTCAACGGGCGCAGGGACACTCCCTCCCATCGTGCTCACGCCCGAGCAGGGGAAGGGAGCCGGCGGCGCCGGCTTGCAGGCAGCGAGGCCGCCCAGACCAGGAGGAAGGTCGCCGGCGAGTGCATGACGGTGCGGATCCGGCGGGGATGGACCGGAGATGACCGGATCCGGCGGCGGCTCGTCGTCGGGCGATGGCGAGGAAGCCTTGGCACGGTGCTGACCAAGGAGGAGAGCAGAGAGATTAGGGAGAGAAAGAGAGATGGGGAGGAGAGGAGAAGGCAACGGGGGATGCACCTGTTCGGTGGTGCTCGTCACCGGCGACGACGCCAGCTCCGGCGAGGCGGCGCGGAGAGCAGGCAAGCGGCGGAGCTCGAATCGGGAGCTCCTCTCCCGATCTGGAGCTCGGGGAGCGGGGCGGCGCGGTTCCAGGCCTGGGCAGGCCCCGACGGGCTCCGCGGGCTTGCCCCGGGCCTGGGCGGGCCATGGCAGCGCGGGGAGACAGGGGGGACGCATGGCCTGCCCGGATTGGCCACGGGAGGCGGCTAGCGACTGCTCGGCCAACGGCGGCGCACCATGTGGCGAGATGGTGGTGGCTGGCGCCGGAAAACGAGGGGAGGCGGCTGGCACAGTTGACAAGTGGCGGCGGCGCGCTAAAATCAAGGGAAGGGACTGGCGGCTGCCAAAAATGGAAGGGGTCCTTCCTTTTATAGGTAGGGGTCTAGGGTTGGGGTTTTGCTCCATTTCTGGACCCTACGATCGCAATCGAACAGTTCCGGTCATAGGATGGGTTAGGTGGACTGCAGGTGGGCTGTGCTAGAGAGAGATGGGCTAAGAAGAGAGGAGAGAGAGAGAGAGAGAGGCCCGGCAGCAGTTTCGAAGACCGAAAACGCCCGATGTTTGACCGACTATATTGTCGCTATAGGTTATCCGTTGGGGCATCAAACGAACTCCGAATGCGATGAAATTTGATATGCGTTCTATCTACACTATAATTAGACTGCACGCCAACTTTCATCCCATTCCGAGAATATTTTCTGGCCACTCATAAAATAATATTTGGGAGGTGCCGCGGGCGCGTGCGAGTGTGTCTGGGCTCAGAACGGACAACAGAGAGAACTGGGGGAACCCGGACAGATGCAAGTTTCAAAAACATGCAGATGCAATGCGGATGATGACATGGCCAGATGCAACACGCAAGCAAAAGACATGGCAACAACAGCGAACAACTGGAAGACACTTGGCGCATCGGACTCGGGGCATCACAACACTCCACCACTACAAGAGGATCTCGTCCTGAGATCTAGGATGGCACCGGGGAAAATGGAAGAGGAAGGGGAAGAGGTAAAACTAAGCTGCTTCTTTCACAAATGAGTGAAACCAAAGAACCTAGAGAGGTTGAACAAATTGAAAGAAAGAATACAACGAAGATGAACAAAGTTGAAAACACTCCGGTTGGAAATGGAAGGCAATAATATAAACTTGGCAAAATGAAAGCACTTGGATGAGACTCCGGTTAGAAGAGGAATGATAGACACAACACTCCGGTTAAAACAAGATAGAGAAGGGAAAAGAATGATAAAATTTGGACAGCAATCCGACTGTAAATGGAAGGAATTGAACATGAACTTGACAAGATGAGAGGACTAGAATGGAGGACATGACACTCCAGTTAAATGGATAAGCACGAAAAGAACACGGTCCTCACAATTCGAGATAATGAGTGAAGAGAGCAACATCATAAAGCCTCCGGAAGAAATAATAGGAGATAGATCATTGGAATAATAGAATGGAGAAGAAAATGACAATTTCTGCCACAGTTGAGCTTGGAAGGCACCCTTCTAGAAGGTTATAAAGGAGTTGTTGGAAAAACCAACAACGAAACGAAAAAGCTTGTAGCGGGCTTATGGAAACACTTCTCACAATTTGAGGTGAACTTCTGCCACTAACGGAATCAATTGCTTGCTTGAGAGCAACGAAGAGATGAAAACTTCTTTCCACTACTAGGAAAAGGCCTACTAATGGCGCACCAGTTTTGCCTACTAATGGCGCACCAGAAGTGCTCCATTAGTATGCCTAGAGGTGCGCCATTACTATCTGACTTAGTAATGGCGCACCACATAGAAGTGCGCCATTAGTAATATTTTTTTTCATTTAAAAAAAATCAAAAAAATTCATTTTTTAAAAAAAAATCATTTTTTTTCATTTTTTAAAAAAAACTCAAATTTATTTATTTTCTTAATCCCGGGTCACTATGGCTTAATCTGCTTAATCTCAAGTCAAATCGCACTCTGTGGTCAAACTTCCCAAAAGGTCACCCATCCTCACACTACTCCAGCCCAAGCACACTTAACTTCATAGTTCTATCCAACCCCAGCACCACCTCACTTCACAGGAACTTGTTGATATATCTATCATATCAATCCTATTAAACCTTGCTGATGTCTAGGACTTTGTTCATGTTCATGAGTATGATGAAATTTTGAAAAAATATTTCAAACTTCCCGATCATATTACGTATCATATTTTGAAAAATAATTCAATTTTTTTTTCAAAACCAATTTTTTTTCTGTTACTAGTGGTGCACCTAGCATACGGTGCGCCACTAGTAAGTTTGAAATTTTTTGAATTTTTTTGTCTCCAGATCTTAGAAGCCCCGTAACTTTTTTTTGTTAGGTTTTTGGGGATTTTGAAAATGTTTAACCCCCTGTTAAATTCGGATGTAACTTTTCGAGTAGATGATTTTTCATATAAAAAACTTTTTCATCCGAGTTCGTACGCAAAAGTTATGCCCATTTTTACAAATTCTCGAGAGATTTTGCAAAAAAGTCAAAAATTCATGTTTGTAAATTTTGCTAACAACTAGACCACATATCACATGTGAATCTTATTTTCTTTTATTTTTTTGACATTTCTATCATTTTCTTT
>NC_057809.1:361009668-361040151 GCF_018294505.1 Triticum aestivum
AATGGCGGACCGTGGGAGTGGTGCGCCATTACTAGTTCAACTAGTAATGGCGCACCACTCCCACGGTGCGCCATTACTAGTTTTGAAAAAAATTATAAAAATTTTTTTACTAAATTTTTACTAATGGTGCACTGTGGGAGTGGTGCGCCATAGTAGTTTTGAAAAAACAATACTAATGGCGCACCACTCCCACGGTGCACCATTAGTAGTTTTGAAAAAATTAAAAAAATTGTTACTAATGGCGCACCGTAGATGTGGTGCGCCATTAGTATTTGGACACTAATGATTAGTATATACTAATGGCGCACCACATGTCTGGTGCGCCATTAGTGTCATTTCCATCTATAGCCCTTTTCCTAGTAGTGTTCATCGCGAGAATAAGAGGAAACTTGGATTATTGATAAGCACCACAATAGCAACATTCCTTAGGGAAGGCTTTAGGTGAAATATAACTTAAGGTAACTCCAATGAAGAGATTGATGGATTGAAAAGATGTCTTGAGCGAAGAGAAAATCATGGATTTAGATATGTCACTCTTGAAAACTTGTGAATCATGAAACGCGAAGGAAAATTATCAACAATGACATAACACCACCTGAAAAGATGAGATATGAAAGAATTGCTTTCGGAATGCAAGACGAGGAATGCTTGAAGTCCTCAATACAAAACACGTGTTGAGCACCATGTTAAATTTTGAGTATAGCTTGGCAGATCAAAACTTCGAGAGAAATCTTGAAGAACAATTGAAGAATGAAAGGAATCCTTGACGAACCACCATGTAGAGCCTCCGTGAAGAACTCCGGTAATAAAAGAATGATCAAAGTAAAGTTGAAAAGAACAAGATGAAGCCTTGCAATGATTTAAATGGAGCTTCGCAATGATATAATTAAGAGAGCTTGTTACTCTGGGAAAACAAAGATGAACAACTCTGAAAGAAGAAATTAGATCCCTTGGATGAAACATTAATAATAATTACATTATGCGTATCTTTCACCAATTTAAATTGATTACAGGCTGTGGATTTGGCATGCTACTTATACTCTTAGAACGGATTCAGATAGATATGGCGCAAACTTGGGAAGGTCTTCAACGAACCACCGGTAGGATTTAAAAAACGAACAAAGAAAAGCTAACGAAACACCGGGAGGAATTGGAAAACGAATGAAGATGATTGAGGGAATTTAGATATAAGAGAACGAAGAGATCACGAGCTAATTAGAGAAATACTTGAACGATGCGCCAGTAAGATTGGGGAAAGAGAGATGTATGTTGAGAATGAATAATTCTAAAATGAAGGGCTCCGGAGAATCAAACTAAAAAGACTCTTGGATTGCTCTGAATGGTTGAAAAGAATTCTCACAATCGAAAACAACAATGAGAGGATAGCATCAAGCTAGAACCACGAATCATCAAGAGAACGAAGCAGGATTTAGGAGAAAATCTTCTTCAGTCTTCAAAATCCGAGAATGACGACAAGAAACACCATCAAGAATTTTTGAGACACTCCGGAATGAATAATAGAAAGATTGAGCCAACAAGGAAAAGAATTTGAAGATCTTGGTGAAAGGCATTTGACTGATGATAACTCATTCTTGCGTCAAACTTTGAAATGAATTTGAGAATACTCCTGAAAAAGAAGAGTCAGGTAAGATCCTGGGAAAAGACCTATGGGTTAGGGCCCACTCAAAAGATACACCGTTGAACGATTTAAAAGAGAGATTGCGCCGGTTGAATTAAATGGCTTGAATGAGATTACAACCTCGAAAGAACTTGAACGAATGCAGAGTGGAAACACGGATCTTCGAGATATCTTCAGCACTCCGGAACAATTGAATAGAAAGCGGGGAATGATTATGAGGTGCACCAGCATGGGAAAACATTTGGAACGAGGAAAAATATATGATGAACAAAGCTTGAATTGAAACCACCGGAGAAGAAAACGAGTGAAGAGTGGCGAACTTGCAGCTCCCTGAGCATCTTCATAAGAAACACCGGGGTAAAACATTGATGGAAAAGAATGGAGAGACTTCCCATCAATAAAAGGATACTTGATTAAGAAATCTATTCCTTGAATAAAAAGGGTGGGAGGGCAGAAAAAAACAAAGGCAACTTGGGATGGTTGAAACAAACACCGTTGAGAGAACTTAGAATTGATCTTGTGGATGTTAAAATGATCAGATCCACTTGAAGAGAAACACGACGGATGAAAAGGATTAACATGACAATCTCGACGATCAAGAAGGATTAGCACTCCCATAGAAATATGAGAACACCATATAGGAAAAGGTATGGATTCAACACTTGACTTCGAAGCAACTCGAATACCACAATCAAAACAAAAAACACCGTATGGCATCGAGGTTATCACACCAACAACTGCATAAAAGAGATTTTTGATGTCGGCGAAACACAGGGCAACACCGGATGAGACTAGCTACGAGTAAAACCCACCCTCAAGTTTCCCCAAGGTGGCCCCGCAGGCAGCTCTCTTCGGACCAACACTTAGAGAAGCACTAGCCCAGGGGGGTTAAAATAAAGATGACCCTCGGGTTGGCCGACCCAAGGGAAGTTCGGCAAAAGTAGGTTGTTAGGCAAAAGTAAAACCAAGGTGTGGCCTTGCTGGAGGAGTTTTATTCACAGCGAACTGTCAAGGGGTTCCCGTAACACCCAACCGCATAAGGAACACAAAATCAAGGAACATAACACCGGTATGGCGGAAACTAGGGCGGCAAGAGTGGAACAAAACACCAGGCATAAGGTCGAGCCTTCAACCCTTTACCAAGTATATAGATGCATTAAAGTAAATAAGAGATATTGTGATATATCAACATATCCATGTTCCAACATAGCGCAAACTTCAACTTCACCTACAACTAGCAACGCTATAAGAGGGGCTGAGCAAAAGCGGTAACATAGCCAAACAACGGTTTGCTAGGAAGGAGGGTTAGAGGCTTGACATGGCAATATGGGAGGCATGATATAACAAGTGGTAGGTAGCGCAACATAGCGATAGAACGAACAACTAGCAAGCAAAGATAGAAGTGATTTCGAGGGTATGGTCATCTTGCCTGAGATCCCGCAAGGAAGAAGAATGAGTCCTTGAAGAAGACAAACAGACGTAGTCGAACGGATCCTCACAACTCTAGAACGAAACCGAAGCTAATGAGAGAAGCAACCCAGAAATAAGCAAGCCACATAGTAAACAACCCTCACATAAACATGGCATGATGCACAACCAAGTATGATGCATGTCCGGTTTAAAAGGCATGGCATGGCAAAGTGCACAAACAACGCTACAAGTTAAGTGGAGCTCAATATGCAATGAGTTGCATATTGACGGAACACCACATTAAATATTTAGTTCTCTCTCGTTTATGTACACAACAATATTAAATGTTGTTAAACATGGCAAGAGGTGAAGCATATGAAAACTAATTATCTAGCCAAGTTTAAATGAGGCCGGAAATAACAAGCAACAAGTCTGGAAAATCCTCATATGCAATTTATGGATTTGGTACTGTTCTACCATATACACAATTTTAGAGTTATTAAACATGCAAAGTAAAACCACCATGTTATACTAGGCATTTTTCTACCCCATTTACATATAAATTTTATTAAATTTGGAGCTATGGTTAATTAGTTATGAAATAAAACATTTTAATATGGCATATGAGAAAAATTTAATCAAACAACATTTCTAACATTTTTAACATGCATGAAAGTTGGAAATTATTAATCTACACAAAATTCTAAGTATTTTACATATATAACTTGTTTTAATATGATGCACCGTTTGTGAGTCATTAAGTGCATGATCCTTGGGGGGGGGGGGTTCTGTAAAACTGAAATTCTACGGATAATGCTAAATTCTTAGTGAAAAAAAACATCAACGGGCCGAAAAAGGATGGGATGGGAGCTGCTCACATTGGGCCAAGCCCAGTTGGAAGCAGAGGAGGCCTGGCGTTGGCTGCGGTTGCTGGGCTGGCCCGCTAGACGCGGCCCAGGCGGTGGTCAACGGGCACAGGGACGCTCCCTCCCATCGTGCTCACGCCCGAGTAGGGGAAGGGCGCCGGCGGCGGCGGCTTGCAGGCAGCGGGGCCACGCAGACCAGGCGGAAGGTCGCTGGCGAGCGCATGACGGGGCGGATCTGACGGGGATGGACCGGAGATGGCCGGATCCGGTGGCGGCTCGTCGTGGGGCGACGACAAGGAAGCCTTGGCGCGGCGCTGACCAAGGAGGGGAGCAGAGAGGTTAGGAAGAGAAAGAGAGACGGGAGGAGAGGAGAAGGCGACGGGGTATGGACCTAGGCGGAGGTGCTCAT
The DNA here is from genome assembly GCF_018294505.1 of Triticum aestivum. Classification (NCBI taxonomy): domain Eukaryota; kingdom Viridiplantae; phylum Streptophyta; class Magnoliopsida; order Poales; family Poaceae; genus Triticum; species Triticum aestivum. Next base: position 361,013,993 of record NC_057809.1, read on the forward strand.
CGCCGGCGACGACGCCAGCTCCGGGGAAGCGGCGCGGAGAGCAGGCAAGCGGCGGAGCTCGGATCAGGAGCTCCTCTCCCGATCTGGAGCTCGGGGAGCGGGGCGGCATGGTTCCGGGCCTGGGCGGGCCCTGATGGGCTCCGCGGGCTTGCACCGGGCCTGGGCGGGTCACGGCGGCGCGGGGAGACAGGGAGGACGCGTGGCCTGCCCGGATTGGCCGCAGGAGGCGGCTGGCGACGGCTCAACCAACGACGGCGCGCCATGTGGAGAGACGGTGGTGGTTTGCGCCGGAAAATGAGGGGGAGGCGGCTGGCGCAGGTGACAAGTGGCGGCGGCGCGCTGAAATCAAGGGAAGGGACTGGCGGCTGCCAAAAATGGAAGGGGTCCTTCCTTTTATAGGCAGGGGTCTAGGGTTGGGGGTTTTGCTCTGTTTTTGGACCCTCAATCGCAATCAAACGGTTCCGGTCAGAGGAAGGGTTAGGTGGGCTGTAGGTGGGTTGTGCTAGGGAGAGATGAGTTGAGAAGCGAGGAGAGAGAGAGAGGCCCGACAGCAGTTTCGGAGACCGAAAACGTGTGACGTTTGACCGACTATATTATCGTTATAGGTTATCCGTTGGGGCATCAAACCATCTCCGAATGCGATGAAATTTGGCAGGAGTTCTATCTACATTATAATAAGACCTCACGCCAGCTTTCATCCCATTCCAAGAATATTTTCCAGCCACTTATAAAATAATATTTCGGAGGTGTCACGGGCGCGTGCGAGTGTGTTTGGGCTCAGAACGGACAACAGAGAGAACCGGGAGACAATTGCAAGGATTAATTCTGGTCGTGATAGATAGATAAATATAAAATAAAAGATAATAAATAGGGCAGTTGACAGGCCTGTGCAAGCTATGCGCTCGCACATGGCCCCCAAAATTTAGGGCCCCTGACCTTGGTTCAAATTAATATTAGTCTAAAAAGAACACCTTTAAGATTTGGGCCTACGTTGCCTAGTCGCCCAAGCTCACGTTTTGAGCCTGTTGGTCTTGGTCAGCTGAAACATCTCCGTCGTATCTATAATTTTTTATTGTTCCATGCCAATATTATACAACTTTAATATACTTTTGGCAACTTTTTATAATATTTTTGGGACTAACATATTGATCAAGTGTCCAGTGCCAGTTCCTGTTTGTTGCATATTTTTTATTTTGCAGAAAATCCATATAAAACGGAGTCCAAATAGGATAAAAACTTACGGAGATTTTTTTTGGAATATATGTGATTTTTGGGAAGAAGAATCAACGCGAGATGATGCCCGAGGGGGCCATGAGGCACGGGGCGCGCCCAGGGGGTGGGCGCGCCCCTGACCCTCGTGGCCACCCCATAAGGTAGTTGGTGCCCTTCTTTCGCTGCAAGAAAGCAAATATCCAGATACAAATCGTGTTAAAATTTCAGCCCAATCGGAGTTACGGATCTCTAGGAATATAAGAAACGGTGAAAGGCCAGAATCTGAAACGCAGAAACAATCTTGAAGGGGCTCCCGCCCCTCCGCCGCCATGGACCAGAAGGGAAACCCTTCTCCCGTCTAGGGAGAAGGTCAAGGAAGAAGAAGAAGAATAAGAAGAAGAAGAAGGGGGGCTCTCTCCCCCTCTCTCCCGGTGGCGTCGGAACGCCGTCGGGGCCATCATCGTGTGACGGCGATCTACACCAACACCTCCATCGTCTTCACCAACATCTTCATCACCTTCCCCCATCTGTCTATAGCGGTCCACTCTCCTAGAACCTGTTGTACCCTCTAATTGAACATGGTGCTTTATGCTTCATATTATTATCCAATGATGTGTTGCCATCCTATGATGTCTGAGTAGATTTTCGCTGTCCTATGGGTAATTGGTGAATTGCTATGATTGGTTTAATTTGCTTGTGGTTATGTTGCTATCCTTTGGTGCCAATCATACAAGCGCACGTGTGGATCACACCATACGGTTAGTTGTATGTTGATAGGACTATGTATTGGAGGGCAAGAGTGACAGAAGCTTCAACCTAGCATAGAAATTGATGCATACGGGATTGAAGGGGGGTCAATATATCTACTATGGTTGGGTTTTACCTTAATGAATGTTAGTAGTTGCGGATGCTTGCTAATAGTTCCAATCATAAGTGCATAGAATTCCAAGTCAGGGATGACATGCTAGCAGTGGCCTCTCCCACATAAAACTTGCTATCGGTCTAGTAAAGTAGTCAATTGCTTAGGGACAAATTTGCAACTCCTACCACCACTTTTCCACACTCGCTATACTAACTTTATTGCTTCTTTACCTAAAACAGCCCCTAGTTTTTATTTACATGCTTTTTATATTCTTGCAAACCTATCCCGTTACACCTACAAATTACTTCTAGTTTTATACTTGTTCTAGGTAAAGCGAACGTCAAGCATGCATAGAGTTGTATCGGTGGTCAATAACACTTGAGGGAATATTTGTTCTACCTTTAGCTCCTCGTTGGGTTCGACACTCTTACTTATAGAAAGAGGATACAATTGATCCCCTATACTTGTGCTTATCAAGACCTTTTTCTGGCGCCATTGCCGGGGAGTTATAGCGTGGGGTGAATATTCTCGTGTGTGCTTGTTTGCTTTATCACTAAGTAGTTTTTATTTTGTGCTCTTGTTTTATATCTTTAGTTATTGGTAGGAAATGCAAAATACCAAAAAAAATTAGTGGTACCTACTGAACCAATGGTTGAAGAACCACTCAAAATCTATCACACTACTGAAGCTTTTTTACTTGGATCATCTTCGATCCCTATGTGCTCGGGCTGAAACCCCAACTAGCTTAGTTGAGGGAAAATCTTTATATGAGCATGCTTGTTATGTGCGACACCGCATATCTGAAAAAGGGAATTTTTTACTGGATCAAATTCATCATTTGCAGTGCTATGCTTGGAATTTATGTGAAATATATGATTGTACTTGTTGTTCTAAAGACCCTAAGAAACACCTTCCTTACCAATGTGGGTTTAGTGATAATGGAATCGTATCTTCGTATACTAAGGGTGTTTATAATTACTATGATGTTCAACAAATTGAAGAATTTGTAGCTTTTAGGTGTACTTGTGAAATTGCTTCGTTTATTGAAGAGTGTGATACTACTCTCCACAATATGAAAATTTGGCCATACTTAAATATTGCTATGATAATTATGCTTATAATACTTATATTAAACCATATATTGAGGACTCCTCCGCTGTCCAAGAAGAGACTAATATTTTGCAGGAGTCTATGGAAGAAGAAATTGATGACATTGTGAGTTCATTGGATGAAAAAGATGAGGAGGAGAGCGAAGAACAAAAGGAGGAAGAGCGGATTGATCACCCGTTCCCACCATCTAATGAGAGTAACTCTTTATCCCATACATTGTTTAATTTCCCTTCGAATTTACCAAAGGATGAATGCAATGATGATTGTTATGATCCCGTTGATTCTTTTGAAATATCCCTTTTTGATGATGCTTGCTATGCTTGTGGCCAAGATGCCAATATGAATTATGATTATGGAGATGAACTTTCTATAGTTCCTTATGTTAAACATGAAATTGTTGCTATTGCACCCATGCATGATAGTCCTATTATCTTTTTGAATTCTCCCGACTACACTATATCGGAGAAGTTTGCCCTTATTAAGGATTATATTGATGGGTTGCATTTTACTACTACACGTGATGATTTTGATAGATATAATATGCATGCGCTTGCTGCTCCTACTTGCAATTATTATGAGAGAGGAACTACATCTTCGCCTCTCCATGTTTCCAATATGATAAAATTGCAAGAAACTGTTTATACTATGCATTAGCCTTTCTATGTGTGCATGAATTGTTCTTTTATGACATGCCGATGCATAGGAAGAGAGTTAGACTTCGTTGTTGCATGATATATGTTACTTTGTGCTCACTACTAAATCACAAATCATTGTTAATTAAAATTGGCTTTGATATACCTGGGGATCCAGGTGGATTCATTACTTGAGCACTATATGCCTAGCTTAATGGCTTTAAAGAAAGTGCTGCCAGGGAGACAGCCCGTAAGTTTTAGAGAGTCATTTATTTATTTTGTGTGATTTTATAAAGTTTAAAAACAAATAAAATAAAATTAAAGAGGGGAACCTAAAACTTTTTCAAAAAGAAAAGCGAAAGTGAGAAAGATGAGCATTGTTAAAGTGGGAGCTAGCCTTGAACTTCATGCCCATGGAAACTTTGTGACCCTTGATTACAGAAACTTTTCAAAAAAATAATTATCCCCTTGTACAAATCCATTGTATCATAAAAATAATGTGCCAAGATTTGCCTTTAGGATGTTTACATTGCTTGTTGGTTTGTGCGGTGCAAAACATAAACTTTGGCTGTAGTGCGTGATTTTACATTTTTTTACTGGAACGCCAAACGGTTCTGAAACTTTTTGCATTATCTTTCTATACAAAATGTTTATTTTTACTAATTGTTTCAGAATTTTTGGAGTAACATAAGTATGGTTAATGTTCATATTACTACATATTTTTCTGTTTAAGACAGATTCTGTTTTTGATGCATCGTTTGCTTGTTTTGATGAAACTATCGATTTCTATCAGTTGATTAAGCCATAGAAAAGTTATATTACAGTAGCTACAGTGAAGAAACAAAATATGAATTGGTTTGCAATAGTACTTAGAGTAGTGATTTGCTTTATTATACTAACGGATCTTACCGAGCTTTCTGTTGAGTTTTGTGTGGATGAAGTGATCAAAGATTGAGGAGGTCTCAATATGAGGAGAAGGAGGAGAGGCAAGAGCTCAATCTTGGGGATGCCCAAGGACCCCAAGTAAATATTTAAGGAGACTCAAGCATCTAAGCTTGGGGATGCCCCGGAAGGCATCCCATCTTTCTTCAACAAGTATCGGTATATTTTCGGATTCGTTTCGTTCATGTGATATGTGCAAATCGTGGAGCGTCTTTTGCATTTAGTTTTCACTTTTATTTGATGCACCGTGCTGGTATGAGATAGTTCATGGTTGATTTATAGAATGCTCTTTGCACTTCACTTATATCTTTTGAGTATGGCTTTATAGAATGCTTCATGTGCTTCGCTTAAATCATTTGAAGTTTGGATTGCCGGTTTCCCTACACATAGAAAACCGCCATTTGTAGAATGCTCTTTTGCTTCACTTATATTTGTTAGAGCGTGGGCATATCTTTTGTAGAAAGAATTAAACTCTCTTGCTTCACTTATATCTATTTAGAGAGATGACAGGAATTGGTCACTCACATGGTTAGTCATTAAATCCTCCATAAAACTTGTAGATCACCGAATATGATATGTTTGATTCCTTGCAATAGTTTAGTGATATAAAGATGGTGATATTAGAGTCATGCTAGTGGTTAGTTGTGGATTGTAAAAATACTTGTGTTGAAGTTTGTGATTCCCGTAGCATGCACGTATGGTGAACCGTTATGTAATGAAGTTGGACCATGAGGTATTTATTGATTGTCTTCCTAATGAGTGGCAGTCGGGGACGAGTGATGGTCTTTTCCTACCAATCTCCCCCCCTAGGAGCATGAGTGTAGTACTTTGTTTCAATGACTAATAGATTTTTGCAATAAGTATGTGAGTTCTTTATGACTAATGTTGAGTCCATGGATTATATGCACTCTCACCCTTCCATCATTGCTAGCCTCTTCGGTACCGTGCATTGCCCTTTCTCACCTCGAGAGTTGGTGCAAACTTCGCCGGTGCATCCAAACCCCATGATACGATACGCTCTATCACACATAAGCCTCCTTATATCTTCCTCAAAACAGCTACTATACCTACCTATTATGGCATTTCCACAGCCATTCCCAGATATATTGCAATGCAACTTCCATCATCATCATATACATGACTTGAGCAACATTGTCATATTGCTTTGCATGATCGTAAGATAGCTAGCATGATGTTTTCATGGCTTGTCCATTTTTTGATGTCATTGCTACGCTAGATCCTTGCACATCCCGGTACACCGCTAGAGGCATTCATATAGATTCATATCTTTGTTCTAGATATCAAGTTGTAATATTGAGTTGTAAGTAAATAGAAGTGTGATGATCATCATTATTACAGCATTGTCCCACGTGAGGAAAGGATGATGGAAGCTATGATTCCCTCACAAGTTGGGATGAGTCTCCGGACTTTACAAAAAAAATAAAAGAGGCCAAAGAAGCCCACAAAAAAGAGAGGCCAAAGAAGCCCACCAAAAAAACAAAAAAAAGAGAAAAGAGAGAAGGGACAATGTTACTATCCTTTTACCACACTTGTGCTTCAGAGTAGCACCATGTTCTTCATATAGAGAGTCTCTTGAATTATCACTTTCATATACTAGTGGAAATTTTCATTATAGAACTTGGTTTGTATATTCCAACGATGGGCTTCCTCAAGTGCCCTAGGTCTTCATGAGCAAGCAAGTTGGATGCACACCCACTTAGTTTCAGTTTGAGCTTTCATACACTTATAGCTCTAGTTCATATGTTGCATGGCAATCCCTACTCCTCGCATTGACATCAATTGATGGGAATCTCAATAGCCCATTGATTAGCCGCGTCGATGTGAGACTTTCTTCCTTTTTGTCTTCTCCACACAACCTCCACCATCATATTCTATTCCACCTATAGTGCTATATCCATGGCTCACGCTCATGTATTGTGTGAAAGTTGAAAAGGTTTGAGAACATCAAAAGTATGAAACAATTGCTTGGCTTGTCATCGGGGTTGTGCATGATTTGAATATTTTGTGTGGTGAAGATGGAGCATAGCCAGACCATATGATTTTGTAGGGATAACTCTCTTTGGCCATGTTATTTTGAAAAGACATGATTGCTTTATTAGTATGCTTGGAGTATTATTGTCTTAATGTCAAATGATAGACTATTGCTTTGAATCACTCGTGTCTTAATATTCATGCCATGACTACATTACATGATCAAGATTATGCTAGGTAGCATTCCAAATCAAAAATTATCCTTTTTATCATTTAGCTACTCGAGGAAGAGCGGGAATTAAGCTTGGGGATGCTGATACGTCTCTGTCGTATCTATAATTTTTGATTGTTCCACGCCAATATTATACAACATTCATATACTTTTGGCAACTTTTTATACTATTTTTGGGACTAACATATTGATCCAGTGCCCAGTGCCAGGTCCTGCTTGTTGCATGTTTTTTGTTTTGCAGAAAATCCATATCAAATGGAGTCCAAACAGGATAAAAACTTACGGAGATTTTTTTTGGAATATATGTGATTTTTGGGAAGAAGAATCAACGCGAGACGATGCCCGATTGGGCCATGAGGCAGGGGGCGCACCCCTGACCCTCGTGGCCACCCCATAAGGCGGTTGGTTCCCTTCTTTTGCCACAATAAAGCCAATATTCGGATACAAATCGTGTTAAAATTTCAGCCCAATCAGAGTTATGGATCTCCGAGAATATAAGAAACGGTGAAAGGCCAAAATCTGAAACGCAGAAACAGGGAGAGACAGAGAGCCAGATCCAATCTCGGAGGGGCTCTCGCCCCTCCGCCGCCATGGAGGCCATAGACCAGAGGGGAGACCCTTCTCCCATCTAGGGAGAAGGTCAAGGAAGAAGAAGAAGAAGGGGGGCTCTCTCCCCCTCTCTCCCGGTGGCACCGGAACGCCGCCGGGGCCATCATCATGTGATGGCGATCTACACCAACACATCCGTCATCTTCACCAACATCTTCATTACCTTCCCCCATCTATCTACAACGGTCCACTCTCCCGCAACCCATTGTACCCTCTACTTGAACATGGTGCTGTATGCTTCATATTATTATCCAATGATGTGTTGCCATCCTATGATGTCTGAGTAGATTTCCATTGTCCTATCGGTAATTGGTGAATTGATATGATTGGTTTAATTTTCTTGTGGTTATGTTACTGTCCTTTGGTTCCTATCATATGAGTGCACGCGTGGATCACACCATAGGGTTAGTTGTATGTTGATAGAACTATGTATTGGAGGGCAAGAGTGACAGAAGCTTCAACCTAGCATAGAAATTGATGCATATGGGATTGAAGGGGGACCAATATATCTTAATGCTATGGTTGGGTTTTACCTTAATGAACATTAGTAGTTGCGGATGCTTGCTAATAGTTCCAATCATAAGTGCATAGAATTCCAAGTCAGGGATGACATGCTAGCAGTGGCCTCTCCCACATAAAACTTGTTATCGGTCTAGTAAAGTAGTCAATTGCTTAGGGACAATTTCGCAACTCCTACCTCCACTTTTCCACACTCGCTGTACTAAATTTATTGCTTCTTTACCTAAAACAGCCCCTAGTTTCTATTTACGTGCTCTTTATATTCTTGCAAACCTATCCCGTTACAACCTACAAAGTACTTCTAGTTTTATACTTGTTCTAGGTAAAGCGAACGTCAAGCATGCGTAGAGTTGTATCGATGGTCGATAAAACTTGTGGGAATATTTGTTCTTCCTTTAGCTCCTCGTTGGGTTCGAGACTCTTACTTATCGAAAGAGGCTACAATTGATCCCCTATACTTGTGGGTTATCATCAGCTTGCGCCGTTCACTAGTTCATCGTGGAACTCGATCGATCAAATCTGAAATAGCAGCGCATACACACGTATCTGGGTGGTTGGGCGACCTATCTCGCTTTGGCAGTTTAGATTGGCCAGGTCGGGCGGCATGCAACACACAAGTATCGTTAAATTTCAGGCGCCGACCGCAGACACTGTCGCGGCACCTCGTCGGCTGACACTGTGGACACTAGTCACACTACGCCGACCGTTGAACAGGTGGAGAAGGCTAGCAGCTTGAAGGAACAATAAGTGCCATGCCCGCCCACCAACAGTGATCGGCTACCTCACTAATTCATCTATCTTGAGTTCTTGACAAGATTATAATTCAAGGTTTGATCTTTTCTGTTCTACTATCTTGAATTCTTGACAAGCATATAATTCTTGGAGTTCAAATTCATTTATATTAATTTTTATGGATCATGATTTGAAATGATCATCAATTCTAGAAATAGAAAATATGATTCTAGTGTTGAAAGCATAGGAAGACACATATTATTATGAAGATATAATTAAATATTTCATTTCAAAGAACACAAGACAGATGCTTTTTTGGTGGAACATGAGGTTAGCTTATTCTTTTAGTTTTACCATTAGTCTTTTGTATCGGTATTTGATATTTTTATAAATATTGTGGGGAATAACAAATGTTTAGTTATATAATTAAGTCAGATAATGCTTGAGTTATATTATAAGAATTTTCAAATTTTAGGGCCTTATTTTGCTTTCCTCACCGGGCCCTGAATTCCTGGAGACGGCCCTAATAATAAATTGCATCAAGGAATTTATGGTTTTAGTAAATATGAAGTGAATAGACCCGGGGATCATATCTTTCACTAGAGGCATCTCTCTCATGAGCATAGTAACGATGGATGAACAAATTACTGTGGGGAAATTAATAGAAAAGCGCATAGTTATGACGATATTCATGGCATGATCAATATATAGGGATTATGTCAGAGACAAGTAGACTGTTAATCTTACGAAATCTAATACTATTAATCCACCCCTCGACTGCTATTCATCATGCATCTTAAGGTATTAAGTTCATAACAAAGTAGAATCAAGTAGTATGATTAAACCTCATCGTTTTATCCTTAGCAGCAATAATACAATACATGCCTTGCTACTCCTCCTGTCACAGAATAAGGTCACTGCAAGATTGAACCTACTATCAAGCACCTCTTCCACTGAAGATAAATCAATCTAATTGGCCAAAGAAGATAGATAGATCGGAGATAAATACATGGCTATAAAATCACACATAATAAATCTCAAAAAATACTGAGTTACTTTTAATAGATAATATGATCATAGACCCACGGTTCATCGGATCCCAACAAACACACCGCAAAGATTACATTGAATGGATCTTCGAAGAGATCATTGTATTCAAGATCAAAGAGAGCGAGCGAGCGATAGCGAGAGAGAGAGAGAGAGAGAGAGAGAGAGAGAGAGAGGGAGGGAGGGAGGGAGAGCTACTACTAGGTCCTATGGTAACTACTCACACATCATCATGGAATAACAAGTGTCGCGGGAAACCACGGCCACCTATGGGACCTGGGGTTCCCTTGCTGGTTCGGCAGGGGGGCGACGCGTTGCACAAAGAGCAGATGAGCGTGGGGCAACATGTCAGAGATCACACAGGCAATTTAACCCAGGTTTCGGCCACCGCGAGGCGTAAAACCCTACTCCTGCTTTGGTGGATTGATGGTGGAAAGGTGGTGCTGGTGCGTAGTACACTTGCCCGGCAAGGGTTGCCTCGGGGCAGCAGAGACTACGCACGTATGTGAAGGAAATATGCCCTAGAGGCAATAATAAAGTTGTTATTTATATTTCCTTATATCATGATAAATGTTTATTATTCATGCTAGAATTGTATTAACCGGAAACTTAGTACATGTGTGAATACATAGACAAATAGAGTGTCCCTAGTATGCCTCTACTTGACTAGCTCATTAATCGAAGATGGTTAAGCTTCCTAGCCATAGACATGTGTTGTCATTTGATGAACGGTATCACATCATTAGAGAATGATGTGATGGACTAGACCCATCCGTTAGCTTAGCACTATGATCGTTTAGTTTATTGCCATTGCTTTCTTCATGACTTACACATGTTCCTATGACTATGAGATTATGCAACTCCTAAATACCGGAGGAACACCTTGTGTGCTATCAAACGTCACAACGTAATTGGGTGATTATAAAGATGCTCTATAGGTGTCTCCGATGGTGTTTGTTGAGTTGGCATAGATTGAGATTAGGATTTGTCACTCCGTGTATCGGAGAGGTATCTCTGGGCCCTCTCGGTAGTGCACATCACTATGAGCCTTGCAAGCAATGTGACTAATGAATTATTCACGGGATGATGCATTACAGAGTGAGTAAAGAGACTTGCCAGTAACGAGATTGAACTAGGTATGATGATACCGATGATCGATCTCGGGCAAGTAACATACCGATGACAAAGGGAACAACGTATGTTGTTATGCGGTTTGACCGATGAAGATCTTCGTAGAATATGTAGGAACCAATATGAGCATTCAGGTTCTGCTATTGGTTATTTACTGGAGATGAGTCTCGGCAATGTCTACATAATTCTCGAACCCGTAGGGTCCGCACGCTTAACGTTCGATGACGATATGTATTGTGAGTTATGTTATTTGATGTACCGAAGGATGTTCGGAGTCCCGGATGTGATCACGGACATGACGAGGAGCCTAGAAATGGTCCAGACATAAAGATTGATATATTGGACCATGTTATTCGGACACCGGAAGTGTTCCAGATAGTATCGGATAAAATCAAAGTGTCGGAGGGTTACCGGAACTCCCGCGGGAAGTTATGGGCCTTAGTGGGCCTTAGGGGAGAGAGAGGCCCGCAGCCAGGAGGTGGTGCCCCCCCAAGGGGAGTCCGAATAGGACAGGGGGAGGGGTGTGGCCCCTCTTTCCCTCTCCCTCTCCCTCTCCTTCCTTCTTCTCCTAGTTGGACTAGGAAAGGGGGGAATCCTACTGTGGCCGGCTGGCCCCCTCCTCCCCTCCTTTATATACGGGGGAGGGGGCACCCCATAGACACATAACTTGATCTTTAACCGTGTGCGGTGGCCCCCTCCATAGTTTTCCACCTCTGTCATATTGTCGTAGTGCTTAGGCGAAGCCCTGCGTCGGTAACTTCATCATCACCGTCAACATGCCATCATGCTGACACAACTCACCCTCGGCCTCAGCTGGATCAAGAGTACGAGGGACGTCACCGAGCTGAAAGTGTGCAGATCACGGAGGTGCCGTGCGTTCGGTACTTGATCAGTTGAATCGCAAAGACGTTCGACTACATCAACCATGTTACTTAACTCTTCCGCTTTTGGTCTACGAGGGTACATAGACACACTCTCCCCTCTCGTTTCTATGCATCTCCTAGATAGATCTTGCGTGGTCGTAGGAATTTTTTTGAAATACAGCGTTCCCCAATAGTGGCATCTGAGCCAGGTCTATGCGTAGATGTTATATGCACGAGTAGAACACAAAGAGTTGTGGGCGATAATAGTCATACTGATTACCAGCATGTCATACTTTGATTCGGCAGTATTGTTGGATGAAGCGGCCCAGACCGACATTACATGACCGCGTTCATGAGACTGGTTCTACCGACATGCTTCGCACACAGGTGGCTAGTGGTGTTTGTTTCTCCAGCTTTAGTTGAATCAACTGTGACTATGCCCGGTCCTTGTTGAATGTTAAAACAGCACACTTGACAAAAAATCATTGTGGTTTTTGATGCGTAGGTAAGAATGGTTCTTGCTAAGCCCGTAGCAGCCATGTAAAACTTGCAACAACAAAGTAGAGGACGTCTAACTTGTTTTTGCATGGCATGTTGTGATTAGATATGGTCAAGACATGATTATATAAATTGTTGTATGAGATGATCCTGTTTTGTAACAAAGTTATCGGCAACTGGCAGGAGCCATATGGTTGTCGCTTTATTGTATGAAATGCAATCGCCATGTAGTTGATTTACTTTATCACTAAGCAGTAGCGATAGTCGTGGAAGCAATAGTTGGCGAGACAACAACGATGCTACGATGGAGATCAAGGTGTCAAGCCGGTGACGATGGTGATCATGACAGTGCTTTGGAGATGGAGATCAAAGGCACAAGATGATGATGGCCATATCATATCACTTATATTGATTGCATGTGATGTTTATCTTTTATGCATCTTATTTTGCTTAGTATGGCGGTAGCATTATAAGATGATCCCTCACTAAATTTCAAGGTATATGTGTTCTCCCTGAGTATGCACGGTTGCTACAGTTCGTCGTGCCGAAACACCACGTGATGATCAGGTGTGATAAGCTCTACGTTCACATACAATGGGTGCAAGCCATTTTTGCACAAGCAGAATACTCAGGTTAAACTTGATGAGCCTAGCATATGCAGATATGGCCTCGGAACACTGAGACCGAAAGGTCGAGTGTGAGTCATATAGTAGATATGATCAACATAGTGATGTTCACCATTCAAAACTTCTCCATCTCACATGATGATCAGACATGGTTTAGTTGATATGGATCACGTGATAATTTAGATGACTAGAGGGATGTCTATCTAAGTGGGAGTTCTTAAGTAATATGATTAATTGAACTTTAATTTATCATGAACTTAGTACCTGATAGTATTTGCATGTCTATGTTGTTGTAGATAAATGGCCCATGCTACTCTTCCTTTGAATTTTAATGTATTCCTAGAGAAAGCTAAGTTGAAAGATGACGGTAGCAACTACATGGACTGAGTTCATAACTTGAGGATTATCCTCATTGCTGCACAGAAGAACTACGTCTTGGAAGCACCGCTAGGTGCAAAACCCGCTGCAGGAGCAACACCAGATGTTATGAACGCCTGGTAGAGCAAAGCTGATGACTACTCGATAGTTTAGTGTGTCATGCTTTACGGCTTAGAATCAGGACTTCAAGGACGTTTTGAACGTCATGGAGCATATGAGATGTTCCAGGAGTTGAAGTTAATATTTCAAGCAAATGCCTGAATTGAGAGATATGAAGTCTCCAATAATTTCTATAGCTGCAAAATGGAGGGGAATAGTTCTATCAGTGAACATATACTCAGAATGTCTGGGTACCACAACCACTTGACTCAACTAGGAGTTAATCTTCCTCATGATAGTGTCATTGACAGAGTTCTTCAATCACTGCCACCAGGCTACAAAAGCTTCATGATGAACTATAATATGCAAGGGGTGGATAAAACAATTCCAAAGCTCTTCTCAATGCTAAAAGTTGTGGAGGTAGAAATCAAGAAGGAGCATCAAGTGTTGATGGTCAACAAGACCACTAGTTTCAAGAAGAAGGGCAAAGGGAAGAAGGGGAACTTCAAAAATAACGGCAAACAAGTTGTTGCTCAAGTGAAGAAGCCCAAGTCTGGACCTAAGCCTGAGAATGAGTGCTTCTACTGCAAAGGGACTGGTCACTGGAAGCAGAACTTCCCCAAGTATTTGGCCGATAAGAAGGATGGCAAAGTGAAAGGTATATTTGATATACATGTTATTGATGTGTACCTTACTAATGCTCGGAGTAGCGCCTAGGTATTTGATACTGGTTCTGTTGCTCATATTTGCAACTCGAAACCGGGGCTACAGATTAAGCGAAGATTGGCTAAGGACGAGGTGATGATGCGCGTGGGAAATGGTTCCAAAGTCGATGTGATCGCGGTCGGCACGCTACCTCTACATCTACCTTCGGGATTAGTATTAGACCTGAATAATTGTTATTTGGTGTCAGCGTTAAGCATGAACATTATATCTGGATCTTGTTTGATGCGAGACGGTTATTCATTTAAATCAGAGAATAATGGTTTTTCTATTTATACAAGTAATATCTTTTATGGTCATGCACCCTTGATGAGTGGTCTATTTTTATTGAATCTCGATAGTAGTGATATACATATTCATAGTATTGAGGCCAAAAGATATAAGTTTAATAATGATAGTGCAACTTATTTGTGGCACTGCCGTTTAGGTCATATTGGTGTAAAGCGCATGAAGAAACTCCATGCTGATGAGCTTTTGGAATCACTTGTTGCCTGCGAACCATGCCTCATGGGCAAGATGACTAAGACTCCGTTCTTCAGAACAATGGAATAAGCAACCACTTATTGGAAATCATACATACTAATGTATGTGGTCCGATGAGTGTTGATGCTCGTGGTGCGTATTGTTATTTTTTGACCTTCAGAGATGATTTGAGAAGATGTGGGTATATCTACTTGATGAAACATAAGTCTGAAACATTTGAAAAGTTCAAAGAATTTCAGAGTGAAGTGGAAAATCATCGTAACAAGAAAATTAAGTTTCTACGATCTGATCGTGGAGGTGAATATTTTAGTTATGAGTTTGGTCTTCATTTGAAACAATGCGGAATAGTTTCGCAACTCACGCCACCTGGAACACCACAGCGTAATGGTGTGTCCGAACGTCATAACCGCACTTTATTAGATATGGTGCAATCTATGATGTCTCTTACTGATTTACTGCTAACATTTTGGGGTTATGCTTTAGAGACGGCTGCATTCACGTTAAATAGGGCACCATCGAAATCCATTGATATGACACCATATGAACCGTGGTTTGGCAAAAAAAACCAAGTTGTCGTTTCTTAAAGTTTGGGGCTGCGATGCTTATGTGAAAAAGCTTCAACCTGATAAGCTTGAACCCAAATCGGAGAAATGTGTCTTCATAGGATACCCAAAGGAGACTGTTTGGTACACCTTCTATCACAGATCCGAAGGCAAGATATTTGTTGCTAAGAATGGATCCTTTCTAGAGAAGGAGTTTCTCTTGAAAGAAGTGAGTGGGAGGAAAGTAGAACTTGATGAGGTAACTGTACCTTCTCCCTTATTGGAAAGTAGTTCATCACAGAAATCAGCTCCGGTGATTCCTACACCAATTAGTGAGGAAGATAATGATGGTGATCATGAAACTTCTGATCAAGTTACTACCGAACCTCCTAGGTCAACCAGAGTAAGATCCGCACCAGAGTGGTACGGTAATCCTGTTATGGAAGTCATGTTACTTGACCATGATGAACCTACGAACTATGAGGAAGCGATGATGAGCCCAGATTCCGTGAAATAGCTTGAGGCCATGAAATCTGAGATGGGATCCATGTATGAGAACAAAGTGTGGACTACTGTTGACTTTCCCAATGATCGGTAAGCCATGGAGAATAAATTGATCTTCAAGAAGAATACTGATGCTGGCTGTCGGTGTCAAAACCGGCGGATCTCGGGTAGGGGGTCCCGAACTGTGCATCTAGGCGGATGGTAACAGGAGGTAGGGGACACAATGTTTTACCCAGGTTCGGGCCCTCTTGATGGAGGTAAAACCCTACGTCCTGCTTGATTGATATTGATGATATGGGTAGTACAAGAGTAGATCTACCACAAGATCAAGGAGGCTAAACCCTAGAAGCTAGCCTATGGTATGATTGTATGTTGTCCTACGGACTAAAGCCCTCCGGTTTATATAGACACCGGAGAGGGCTAGGGTTACACAGAGTCGGTTACAATGGTAGGAGATTTACATATCCGTATCGCCAAGCTTGCCTTCCACGCCAAGGAAAGTCCCTTCCGGACACTGGACGAAGTCTTCAATCTTGTATCTTCATAGTCCAGGAGTCCGACCGAAGGTATAGTTCGGCTATCCGGACACCCCCTAATCCAGGACTCCCTCGGTAGCCCCTGAACCAGGCTTCAATGACGACGAGTCCAGCGCCCAGATTGTCTTCAGCATTGCAAGGCGGGTTCCTCCTCCAAGTACTTCATAGAAGATTTTGAACACAAAGGTAGTGTCCGGCTCTGCAAAATAAGTTTCCACATATTGCCATAGAGAGAATAATATTTACACAAATCTAATCTACCGACGTATTCCGTAGCGTGACATCACACCATGGCCAAGTCTCTATTCGAATTGTTTTACTGTCCCACCTCGGCGCATTTAGCGAGGCGGTTTCCTTGGCATGTCTTGTCAAAGCAGAGATTGTGTCCCCTTATTCCGGGATTCTCATCAATACGGGCGTGGGTAACCCAACCGTACCCGTTGGTATGCTTTCTCGATCAAAGGTGAGTTCCAAACGGTCACGGGGAGGGCCCTTGGTATTCAACCTCTTATAAAGAGACCAAGGCCTTACTCCTTTCTTTCAATCTCAAACGAGTTCGCCCTTCGCCTCGAGTTCCAACACCCAAGGCTCCAGATTTCAGGCGCTTCGGACCTTTGACAATGTCTGGTTAGGACCTTCGAGGCCAATGGATGCCCTCCTCCGTCACGGAGGAGGACATGTTGAAGTTGAGAGGGGCCAGGTTCTTGACCGGCGAAATCTGGCATAGGCTGCCTGCTCAAGGGCAGGTCATTCCCACTCCCAAGCCTGGTGAGAGTGTGGTGTTCATGACTCACTTCCTTCGGGGCTAGGCTTCTCGACAGATCCCTTCGTGAGGGGGCTCATGTTTTATTATGGTCTGGAATTTCACAACTTAGCTCCGGAGTCCATCCTCCATATTTCCTCATTCATCGTCGTGTGTGAGTCCTTCCTCCATATTACTCCTCACTTCGGACTATGGCTCAAGACCTTCAAAGTAGAGCCGAAGATGATTGAGGGACGGCACACAGAGTGCAGAGGTGCTTTTATAAGCAAGAATGCTGGTGCTCCATGGCCCGAGGGCTCTTTTCAAGAGGAGTCCAGCTTATGGCAACGAGAGTGGTTTTACATCACCGTTCCCAGGGGCACCAAGCGGGTGGCGCCACCTGCCTTTCGCTCGGGTCCCCCACCACAGCTAGTGTCATGGGTCCATAAAGACTGGACTGGGGGCCATCCATGGACGTGCCCTTGTTGCAGGGCCGCATTCGAGATCTCCTAGAAAGAGATATCTGTCTGGTTATAGATGATTCGCCGAGCTCTGCCCTGCAAATGTCGCCCCCTCCGCCTGTGGGAGTTCAATCCGGAGGGACCACGAGCTCTCCAACATTTTATGGGTGCGACGTCCGTGGAGATGTACAAATTGTTCTTTGGATCACAAGCAATGTGTCCGGACTTGACCGAGGACGCAGGTCTGAGCTGCAACCGCCCGGATACTCAAGTATGTAGCCCTGTGCCCGAACTCGCAATCTGCATATTTATCATAAAATTGCCCCTAAAAGAGTTGTCCTTTAAACAGGAGTGGATAGCGAAAGCAAAGCTAATCAGGTGTCTGGCCCCCCTCCTCAAGACCACGCCGGATCGCGTACTAGTCAGGATGTTGGAGGTTGTGCCTTCGGAGAAAAGCGAGGGAGGGGACAAGGAAGCTACGGCCTCCTCGAAGGAGGCTGTTTGGAAGGGAGGAATCGAAAATTCCTCTCCTCAGGGGAAGAAGAGGACCGCCTTTGAAGACCCGGATACCATGGCCTCAAAGCGGGGGAAGAAATCTTCGCTAGAGGGTCCTGTGTTGGGGGATACTTCGACCGAATTATGCCCTCAAGGGGATCAGCCCTCCACTGAGCCGTAAGTGGAGAGGAGTTTTATTTTTAAGAAACGAGAGAAATCCTTGCTTTATATCTGAGAAAAGTAATCGAAAATTTACCTTGTAGCTCGGACCTTAGCCCTTCTCAACAGAGCTCGTCTTCGGGGGATCTTCTTCCGGAGATGATGGAGAGCGGAACGCCTCCCCCTGCCGTACCGCCTTGCGAGGCGGGCGACCCTGAGGTATCGTCGCGGAGGGTTTCTCTGAATCCGGCAGGGCCGGATGGTAGTCATATGGCCCCCCAAAGCCCTCCACGTCCGGCCTTCAAAAATGGCCATCGGACGAGTCCGGCACCGTCTGGTGTGTGGTCGGAGGAGCTGAAGGATCTGCTAGGGCGAGCATCTATCTTAGAGGAGCACCGTGCATTGATGGGTACGGTGATTGAGAGGATTTCATCCGCGGAGAGCGGTTTGCACAAGGCCGTCAGGAGTTTACTGATAGGTTTTGAGGTACGTGAAATGATGTACCCTTTTGGACAGTTGCGCATAAATAAGTTGCGCCCTGTGTAGATAGTAGCCCCTGAGACTCTGTGCATTGTCAAAAGTGACGGCGCGCAGAGGATCATAATCCCAGGTCTAATATGTCGCCTTCATACATAGGTGGTGAAGTGTCCAGTGGCAAGCCGGACTGATGAATTTGCCGAGCTAAAGCGGCAACTTGACGTGGCAGATGCCGACATCGTGCTTGTCAACAAGCGGCTTGACGAGGCACAAGGTATGTAATTACTCCGGCGGCACCTGGTAAGAGGAGCTTTATGCCAGTATCTTACAATGGTGTGCGCTTGATGCAGATGGTGCTGCTGCCATGGAGAACCTTAGGGCGGAACTTGCCCGAGGCAAGGAGCAAGCCAGGAAAAGTGATGCGGCTTCCGGAAAGGCAATTGAAGAGCTGGAAGCCGAACAGGCTACTCACTTCCGAAGCAAGAAGGAAATGGCCAAGATGGCTATGAAGCTGAAGAGCACTGCTGACCGTTGCAAGCTTCTTGAAAAAGAAGATCAGGCGGAACAGACGGACCTGGAGAAGGTCGTTGCCGATGCCAAGGATGCTCGCTCTGCGATGAGAGCTACGAAGGAGGAGCTGCGTCAGGCCGGAGAGATCGTGGCTGGAAAGCCCTTTATGCTGCAGAGGAAGTTCTGTGATCCTAAACATGCTCCGTTAGACCGGATGTGGAGTGCGGCGGACACCTATCTGGATTTGGCAGGGAGTGTCGCAGATGCGGTCGAACACTTCCGAGATCAAGAAGATCGCGAAGTGGAAAAGCTCTTTTGGTCGCAGTTCAATAATCCGGAGCGTCCACTGTCATTAGCCGATCGTTTGGCCGAATGGGCCGAGCTAAATAGGTTGTCCGGACTCGCCATGAAATATGTCATAAGTCATCTGTGGCCAGAGAGGCCAGAGCCGAAAAGTTATTTCAACTTGGTGCAGCAGTTCCTTGGTGCAGCACCGCATATCAATGCGATGAAGAGGTCAGCGTGCATAGAGGGTGCGCGGATGGCTCTTGCCCGTGTCAAGACATACTAGGCAGAAATGGAGGCCATCGTTGTTGCATCCCCAGACTCGTATGGAAGCCGAGTACCTCTCGAGCACTATTTTCAGGAAGTTCTGCAAGGCGCTCGTTTAATAGAGACGCAGTGCTCGAAGGATACTATATTCGAATAGCATATATTATTGTAAAACCATATTTTGATAAATTGTAGAAGCTTTTTATACTTGTGCCTGCAAGTATTATAATACCTCCTGTGCGGCCGTTTAACATATATGTATATATAATCTGAAAGATGGCAGTCGTCGGCTTCAGCCCCCACGCACATAATGCGGGGGTGTTCGCAGAAGGCACATTTTCACACTTGATCCAATGTCTTGGTCCTACAAAGGAGGTGATAGCACAGCGAACTAGGCAATCGGACTATGATGCTTTATCACTTTCACTTAGCCACAGGAGTTTGACAGTGAGGCTACTTATATAGCCCCTGGTGGCGCCTGCGCTCGCCCGAACTCGGGGCGCGTATGTGCCTGGCCGGGAAGCGGCCCTTCGTTAATGAGGAGGAATCCTAAAGATTCCGGTAAGTCATCGAGTGGTTGACCAGTCTCACGCTATATCATGACAGTCAGTTTTCAGCTTTCTCTACTGAGGTGCTCGCCTGGCCGAACCGGGGCACAATCGCAGTAGTTCTCCTGGTGCCGCCTTAGCCGATAGAGCGGAACATAAGGTAGCAAAACACAGGAGCCGGGCAAACCCAACATTTGACCAAAGACATGATTCGGAGCTGATGCATATAAGGCCAAACTCGCGACGCCGAACACTCCCTAAGGTATTCGGTCTTTATGAGGGCGGGCGGGATAACGCCCTTAGTAATAAGCCCCTAGTGTCCAGGTACGCGCAAAACTCTGACGTGGCCACATGCCAAAACGCCAGCCTCCTCCTTGGTTATACCAAGAAACCAGGGGATGTGTATCAACAAGAGACAGTAAAAAAGGTTTACGCGGGGTCTTAATCTGAAAAGAATTCTTGGAACGGGCCCCTGTTGCACATATGCGCCTGTGTCTCCGTTGTGCCGTATCCTGGACGGGCGTAGCACGGTGTTCATCTGCAAAAGAGAGGAATTTAGTTGAAGAAAGATCGTGCCGAACATGAGTTATACTAAATAAACAAAGTATAAATCGAAATGGGTAAAATTGAGCTTTATTGTCTCTTGTTTTATATGCGCGGAGCCCCTAGTACAGGGGTATACAGTTATTAAGCCTTTATCAATTGTATGTTTATGCCGGACTCGTCTAGTCATGTCCATGGTCTTGACGACCTGTTTAGATGCTTTGGCTGGTGAAGCCGCTTTATTGTGGGGCTGTCAAGGCAGCCGCACTGTCTTCCGCACGGGAGGAACACTCAATGTTTTCCCTTTAATGAGATGATGCCTCGTGGACCGGGCATCTTAAGCGTAAGAGATGCATAATGCGGTATTGCGTTAAAGAGGGCGAAAGCTTCGCGTCCCAGCAGTGCTTGATAGCCACTTGAGAATGGGGCGATGTGGAAAGTTAGCTGTTCGTGACGGAAGTTATCGGGGGAGCCGAACATAAGTTCTAGCTGGAGAGAACCCATGCAACGGGCATCCGGGCCTGGCGTTACCCCTTGAAAGGAGGTTTTGCTATGGCGAATTTTTGTTGGGTCTATCCCCATGTTGCGGATTGTGTCCTGGTATAACAGGTTTAGACCACTGCCGCCGTCCATCAGGACATTTGTAAAGTGGAGTCCGCCGATTATTGGATCTAATACCAAGGCAGCCCAGCCTGCATTCCGGATACTTCTAGAGTAATCCTGATGGTTGAAGGTCATCGGTTTTAACAACCATTGGCGAGACTCCTTTGGGATAGGCCGTATGGCGCGTATCTCTGTTGGCGCCATTCTGTTCGTCACGTGAAGTAAGTTTACTGTTTTGACTTCTTGTGGGAAATCCTTTTGTTTCCTGGTGCTCTGCTTGTGGGGTTCATCATCGTCCTCACTTGGTGTGTCGAGCCCCTTGTGTTCGGCGTTGAGTTTGCCGGATTGCTTGAAAACCCAACAATCTCTGTGGGTATGGTTCGCAGGCTTCCCGGGGGTATTGTGTATTTGACATATCTTGTCCAAGATTTTGTTTAAGTTGGATAGCTCGTCCCTGTTATCCTTGAGGGGCGGCTTTCTCTGATTCTGCCGCGAGCTTTTGAATCCGGCATTTACCGCCGTGCTCTTTGGGCTGTTTCCCTTATTCCGGCGCTGGTCCTTGTTGCGTCGGGGTTTTCCGTTTCCATCCCTAACTTCGGATGTACTTGGGTCACTGGTGTTACATCTTGCCAACCAGCTGTCCCCTCCTGCGCAAAAGCGAGTCATGAGGCTTGTTAATGCGGCCATTGTTCTTGGATTTTCTTGGCCAAGGTGTCTGGCGAGCCATTCGTCTCGAACATTATGCTTAAAAGCTGCTAGGGCTTCAGCGTCCGGACAGTCGACTATTTGATTCTTTTTAGTAAGAAATCTGTTTCAGAATTTCCAGGCTGACTCTCCGGGCTGTTGAGTTATGTGACTGAGATCGTCTGCATCCGGAGGGCGGACATAGGTCCCTTGAAAATTTGCCCGGAAAGCATCCTCAAGCTCTTCCCAACTTCCAATGGTGTTTTCGGGAAGGCTTTTGAGCCAATCTCGGGCTGGCCCTTTAAGCTTGAGGGGTAAGTATTTTATGGCGTGGAGGTCATCTCCTCTAGCCATGTGTATGTGGAGGATATAATCCTCGATCCAGACCCCAGGGTCTGTTGTTCCGTCGTACGCCTCTATGTTTACGGGCTTGAATCCCACTGGAAATTCATGGTCCAGCACCTCATCGGTGAAACATAGGGGGTGTGCGGCACCCCTGTATTTGGGTGTGCCGTGATGTTCGGATATTTTTTGTGTTGCATTGCTTACTAGAGCTTGCTTTCTTGGCCCGTAGATAGATCTGGCTGGGCCATCTTTTTGATGCGGATCCTTTGGTGGACCGAGTGTCGTCTTGCGTGCGGCACCACTTGCCGCTCCATGCTGGCCATGCGGTCGTCTATCCGACCGGGTGGCTTTCATATTTTTTGACTGCGGGGCCTCTAAGGCCTCCTCGTCAAATTCAGGCAGTAGCTTTCGCTTTGGATAGCTTTTTGTGCGGCGACTGCCGCCATATTTGTCTGCGGTGTTGCATTCTTTGCTCCATCTGATTCTGAGTGCTTCTTCCGCAGTTTTGAGCTTCTGCTTCTGCTTTTTCAGGCTACGCGCAGTGGCGATGAGCCTTTTGTGGAGGTTCTTCTGCTCCATGAGCCTATCCGGCGTAAGGTCGTCCAGACTGTTGTTTTCGCCGGGGACGGGGTGTTCGGTTTGTTTATCCAAGTTGCCATGTTCGGACGGTTGCTCGAAGGCATGTTCGTCGTCCGCCGGCTCGCCCTGCTCTATGGCTGGGTCTATATGGCTGTTGTCTCTGTCGAGGCGGGGCTTGGAGCGGCGCTTACGTCGCCCTTTGATTGCTTTTCGAGTGAACGATCCCTCGTTGCATCCCTGTGTTCCTCGTCGTCGCTTCCTTTGGGTGTGTCCACCATGTATACATCATGAGATGAGGTGGATGTCCAGTGCCTTATAGGTGTTGGTTCATGTTCATCTCCTACATCGTCGTCCATACCGTCGATGTCTTCGGAGTCGAAGTCGAGCACGTCGTTTAAATTATCGACAGTGGCTACGAAGTGGGTGGTGGGTGGGCATCGAATTTCTTCATCGTCCACATCCCAATCTTGTCGGTCATAGTCCGGCCAGGACTCTCCTGATAAAGAGAGAGATTTTAGTGAATTCAGAATATCGCCGAAGGGCGAGTGCTGAAAGATGTCCGCGGCGGTGAACTCCATTATCGGCGCCCAATCGGGTTCGATCGGTAGGGGCGCGGAGGGCTCGGAGTCTGTAGAGGAGTCCGGCTCCTTGGAGTCGTGGGCTTCGCAGAGAATAGGGCTGGTGTTCGGCTCGATCGCTATAGAGATTGCAGCCCCCGAGGCAGTGTCCAACCACCCATCCTAGATTGGCGTAGTTGGCTCCGAATTAAGGGTCGGAGCTGATGCGGGTGCGGCGTCCAGGGCACTGTTGGGCAGCAGAGCTAGATCATGCCCATCGTGATAGTGCGGCACGCTCGGCTGCGGCTCGAATCCGTCGAAGATCAAGTCTGCGCGGAGGTTGGCCGTGTAGCTCAAACTTCCAAATCTGACCTGATGCCCAGGGGCGTAGCTTTCGATCTGCTCCAGATGGCCAAACGAATTGGCCCGCAGTGCAAAGCTGCCAAATACGAAGATCTGTCTGGGGAGAAAAGTCTCACACTGGATCGCATCATCGTTGATGATTGGAGGAGCCATTGGGCCTAAAAGTGACGACACAGAGGAACTCTCAATGAAAGCACTGATGTCGGTGTCAAAACCGGCGGATCTCGGGTAGGGGGTCCTGAACTGTGCGTCTAGGCGGATGGTAACAGGAGGTAGGGGACACAATGTTTTACCTAGGTTCGGGCCCTCTTGATGGAGGTAAAACCCTACGTCCTGCTTGATTGATATTGATGATATGGGTAGTACAAGAGTAGATCTACCACGAGATCAAGGAGGGTAAACCCTAGAAGCTAGCCTATGGTATGATTGTATGTATATGATCTATCGACTAGCCTGGCCTCGGTTTATATAATGCACCAGAGGCCTAGGATAACAAGAGTCCTAGCCGAATACGCCGGTGGGGAGGAGTCCTTGTCTTGATCGTCAAGTCTTGTGGAATATTCCTTGTATGCGGCAGCTGTCCGAACTGGCCCATGAGTATATGGCCATGGGGGTCCTCGGCCCAATCTAATAGATCGGGAGATGACGTGGTGAGTACCCCCTAGTCCAGGACACCGTCAGATATGTTTCTCATTTATGGAGGTGACAAAGAGCTCATTGTAAACGGTTACGTCGATGCAAGCTTTGACACTGATCCGGATGACTCTAAGTCACAAACCGGATCCACATTTTTATTGAATGGTGGAGCTGTCCGTAGGTGCAGTTCTAAGCAGAGCGTCTTGGCGGGATCTACATGTGAAGCGGAATACATAGCTGCTTCAGAAGCAGCAAATGAAGGAGTCTGAATGAACGAGTTCATATCCGATTTAGGTGTAATACCTAGTGCATCGGGTCCAATGAAAATCTTTTGTGACAATACCGGTGCAATTGCCTTGGCAAAGGAATCCAGATTTCACAAGAGAACCAAGCACATCAAGAGACGCTTCAATTCTATCCACGATCAAGTCAAGGAGGGAGACATAGACATTTGCAAGATACATACGGATCTGAATGTTGTAGACCCGTTGACTAAGCCTCTCTCACGAGCAAAACATGATCAGCACCAAGACTCCATGGGTGTTAGAATCATTATTGTGTAATCTAGATTATTGACTCTAGTGCAAGTGGGAGACTGAAGGAAATATGCCCTAGAGGCAATAATAAAGTTGTTATTTATATTTCCTTATATCATGATAAATGTTTATTATTCATGCTAGAATTGTATTAACCGGAAACTTAGTACATGTGTGAATACATAGACAAACAGAATGTCCCTAGTATGCCTCTACTTGACTAGCTCGTTAATCAAAATGGTTAAGTTTCCTAGCCATAGACATGTGTTGTCATTTGATGAACGGGATCACATCATTAGAGAATGATGTGATGGACTAGACCCATACGTTAGCTTAGCACTATGATCGTTTAGTTTATTGCTATTGCTTTCTTCATGATTTATACATGTTCCTATGACTATGAGATCATGCAACTCCCGAATACTGAAGGAACACCTTGTGTGCTATCAAACGTCACAATGTAACTGGGTGATTATAAAGATGCTCTACAGGTGTCTCCGATGGTGTTTGTTGACTTGGCATAGATCGAGATTAGGATTTGTCGCTCCAAGTATCGGAGAGGTATCTCTGGGCCCTCTCGGTAATGCACATCACTATGAGCCTTGCAAGCAATGTGACTAATGAGTTAATCATGGGATGATGCTTTACGAAACGAGTAAAGAGACTTGTCGGTAACGAGATTGAACTAGGTATGATCATAACGACGATAAAATCTCGGGAAAGTAACATACCGATGACAAAGGGAACAACATATGTTGTTATGCAGTTTGAACGATAAAGATCTTCATAGAATATGTAGGAACCAATATGAGCATCCAGGTTCCGCTATTGGTTATTGACTGGAGATGAGTCTCGGTCATGTCTACATAGTTCTCAAACCCGTAGGGTCCGCACGCTTACCGTTCGATGATGATATGTATTGTGAGTTATGTGATTTGATGTACCTAAGGATGTTCGGAGTCCCGTATGTGATCACGGATATGACGAGGAGTCTCGAAATGATCGGGACATAAAGATTTATATATTGGACCATGTTATTCGGACACCGGAAGTGTTCCGGATAGTTTCGGATAAAACCGTAGTGCTAGAGGGTTACC
>NC_057809.1:361040551-361056512 GCF_018294505.1 Triticum aestivum
GAATAGGACAAGGGGAGGGGGCGCGACCCCTCTTTCCCTCTCCCTCTCCCTCTCCTTCCTTCTTCTCCTAGTTGGACTAGGAAAGGGGAGAACCTACTCCTACTAGGAGTAGGATTCCCCCCTTAGGTGCGCCCCTTGTGGCCGGCCGGCCCTTCCTCCCCTCCTTTATATACGGGGGAGGGGGACACCCCATAGACACACAAGTTGATCTTTAATCGTGTGCGGTGCCCCCCTCCACAGTTTTCCACCTCGGTCATATTGTAGTAGTGCTTAGGTGAAGCCCTGTGTTGGTAACTTCATCATCACCGTCAACACGCCGTCGTGCTGGTGCAACTCACCCTCGTCCTCAGCTGGATCAAGAGTATGAGGGATGTCACCGAGCTGAACGTGTGCAGATCACGGAGGTGCCATGCGTTCGGTACTTGATCGGTTGAATCGCGAAGACGTTCGACTACATCAACTGCGTTACTTAACGCTTCCGCTTTTGGCATTCGAGGGTACATAGACACACTCTCCCCTCTCGTTGCTATGCATCTCCTAGATAGATCTTACGCGATCATAGGAATTTTTTTGAAATGTTGTGTTCCCCAACAGTATGGAGGTGTGAGTTATCCAACCTTCTAACCTTTTCTATGGTTGCCATGGGCCTCCTTTTATAAATCAAGGGGTTACTACAGTGGCAAAGTAGTCATTATGCACTAATAAGATAGCAAATAGTGCTATCATACCTAACTCTGCGAGCTGACAGGGCGCATTAAATGCACCGTTATCATGTCAAAACTAGATTATTGCTTTGAACAATATAAAAGTCCAAATGTCCATGCTATAAAGAAAGAAATATGATATGACATGTTAGGCAGCATTCCACATCAAAAATTCTGTTTTTATCACTTCCCTACTCGAGGACGGGTAGGAGTTAAGCTTGGGGATGCTGATACGTCTCCAACATATCTATAATTTTTGATTGTTCCATGCTGTTATACTATAAATGTTGGATGTTTTATAATCATTTTATATCATTTTTTGGTACTAACCTATTGACATAGTGCCAAGTGCCAGTTGCTGTTTTTCCATGTTTTTTACATCGCAGAAAATCAATATCAAACGGAGTCCAAATGCCACAAAACTTTACAGAGAATTTGTATGGGCCACAAGGAACACAACGGGCCCTGGCTGCGCCTGAAGGGTGCCCCGAGGGAGGCACAACCCACGAGGGTGCGCCAGGAGGCCCATGCGCGCCCTGGTGGGTTGTGCCCACCTCGCGTGCCCCCGGACCGCCTCTTTGCTCTATAAATACCCCAATATTCTCAAAAACCCTAGGGGAGTCGACAAAATATTGATCCAGCCATTCGCAGAGTCCAGAACCACCAGATCCAATCTAGACACCGTCTCAGATGGGGTTCACCACCTCCATTGGTGCCTCTCCGATGATGCGTGAGTAGTTCTTTGTAGACCTTCGGGTACGTAGATAGTAGCTAGATGGCTTCATCTCTCTCTCTTGATTCTCAATACAATGGTCTCTTGGAGATCTATATGATGTAACTTTTTGCGGTGTGTTTGAGGGAGTCTTGGATTAGGGGGTGTCCGGATAGCCGGACTATACCTTCGGCCGGACTCTTGGACTATGAAGATACAAGATTGAAGACTTCGTCCCGTGTCCGGAAGGGACTTTCCTTGGCGTGGAAGGCAAGCTTAGCGATACGGATATGTAGATCTCCTACCATTGTAACCGACTCTATGTAACCCTAGCCCTCTCCGGTGTCTATATAAACCGGAGGGTTTTAGTCCGTAGGACGAACAACAATCATACCATAGGCTAGCTTCTAGGGTTTAGCCTCCTTGATCTCGTGGTAGATCTACTCTTTTACTACCCATATGATCAATATTAATCAAGCAGGACGTAGGGTTTTACCTCCATCAAGAGGGCCCGAACCTGGGTAAAACATCGTGTCCCCTGCCTCCTGTTACCATCCGCCTAGACGCACAGTTCGGGACCCCCTACCTGAGATCCACCGGTTTTGACACCGACATTGGTGCTTTCATTGAGAGTTCCTCTGTGTTGTCACTTTTAGGCCCGATGGCTTCTCCGATCATCAACAGCAATGCGATCCAGGGTGAGACTTTTCTCCCCGGACAGATCTTCGTATTCGGCGGCTTTGCACTACGGGCCAACTTGCTTGGCCATCTGGAGCAGATCGGAAGCTACGCCCCTGGCCATTAGGTCAGATTTGGAAGTTTGAGCTACACGGCCGACCTCCGCGGAGACTTGATCTTCGACGGATTGGAGTCACAGCCGAGCGCGCCGCACTGTCACGATGGGCATGATCTAGCTCTGCTGCCGAATAGTGCCCTGGAGGCCGCACCCGCATCAGCTCCGACACTTAATTCGGAGCAAACTGCGCCAATCGAGGATGGGTGGTTGGATGCCGCCTCGGGGGCTACAATCTCTACGGTGATCGAGCCGAACACCAGCCCTATTCTCTGCGAAGCCCATGACTCCAAGGAGCCGGACTCCTCTCCAGACCCCGAGCCCTCCGCGCCCCTACCGATCGAACCCGATTGGGCGCCGATCATGGAGTTCACCGCCGTGGACATCTTACAGCACTCGCCCTTCGGCGATATTTTGAATTCACTAAAGTCTCTCTCTTTATCAGGAGAGCCCTGGCCGGACTATGGTCAGCAAGGTTGGGATGCGGATGATGAAGAAATTCAAAGCCCACCCACCACCCACTTCGTAGCCATTGTCGATGATTTAACCGACATGCTCCACTTCGACACCGAAGACATCGACGGTATGGACGCCGATGCAGGAGATGATCAAGAACCAGCGCCTATAGGGCACTGGAAAGCCACCTCGTCGTATGATATATACATGGTGGACACCCCAAAAGAAGGCAATGGCGATGGAACTGCGAAGGATGACCCCTCCAAGAAGCAGCCTAAGCGTCGGAGTTAGCGGCGCCGCTCTAAATCCCGCCAAAGCAAAAACGGTGATTCCGGCACAGGAGATAATAACACCCCGGACAGTGCCAAAGACAACCACCTCCTGCAAGATTCAGCATAGGAGGATGGAGAAGCCAGCCCTCATGAGAGAGCGGCAGACAGAGAGGTCGAGGACGATAATTATATGCCTCCCTCCAAGACGAGGCAAGCCTCGACGACGACGAATTTGTCGTGCCGGAGGATCCCGTCGAGCAAGAGCGTTTCAAACGCAGGCTTATGGCCACAGTGAGCAGCCTCAAGAAAAAACAGCAACAGCTTAGAGCTGATCAAGATTTGCTAGCCGACAGATGGACTGAAGTCCTTGCGGCCGAAGAGTATGAACTCGAACGCCCCTCCAAGAGCTACCCAAAGCGCATGTTGCTACCCCGATTAGAGGAGGAAGCACCTAAACCTACATCACCAGCGCATGATGCGGCCGACCGGCCACCCCGTGGCTGCGACAAAGAGGCATCTCGGCCCTCCACTCCAGCCGCACCCCGGCACCTCTCAAAAAATACCAAGGCATGGGAAAATGCGCCAGACCTGCGAGATATATTGGAGGACAAGGCAAGGCAAACAAGATCGATCTACGGATCGCGTGGGCGCCCCACGGCCCGAGACGATAATCGTCACTCCGGATACAGTAAATCCGGCCGGGCCGAACACAGTGGACAAAGCTCGTTTGAGCTGCGTCGTGATATAGCCCAATACAGAGGCGCCGCACACCCACTATGCTTCACAGATGAAGTAATGGATCATCAAATCCCCGAGGGTCTAAAACCCGTGAACATCGAATCATACGATGGCACAATAGACTTGCGGTATGGATCGAGAACTATCTCCTTCATATCCACATGGCCCACGGTGATGACCTACACGCCATCAAATACCTCCCACTCAAGCTTAAAGGACCAATACGGTGTGAGAAGTCCGAACAGTTTCACAAGTGCGGCACCCCGAACTTATAGCATTATATGCA
The DNA here is from genome assembly GCF_018294505.1 of Triticum aestivum. NCBI lineage: Eukaryota > Viridiplantae > Streptophyta > Magnoliopsida > Poales > Poaceae > Triticum > Triticum aestivum. Next base: position 361,044,513 of record NC_057809.1, read on the forward strand.
TCGGCTCCGAATCATGTCTTGGGTCAATAGTTGGGTTTGCCCGGCTCCTATGTTTTGGTACCTTACGTTCCGTTATATCGGCTAAGGTAGCACTAGGAGAACTACTGCGATTGTGCCCCAATTGAGCCAGGCTAAGCACCTCAGTAGAGAAAGCTAAAACTGACCGTCATGATGAGGCGAGAGCTGGTTGCTATTCGAGAGGTTTTCGAGTCCCTAAAGTCTTATGCCGCTTAGAGCGAGGAGTCGGCTTTGTCCGGCCTAGGCATGGATAGCGCCCCGAACTCAGTCTTCCGAACACTAGGGGCTTCGCCAAAATTTAAAATTATAGAATTCTATGGCTAAGTGAGAGTGTTCAAGCATTATAGTCTGATTGCCTTGTTCGTTGTGTTGAGTGCCCCCCTCGAAGGACCCAAGAATGGGAAAAAGAGCGCTCATGTTTATCCCGAACACCCCAGCACTCGTGGCATGGGGGCAGAAGCCGACGACTCACCATCTCTCAAATTTGATAAACGGCCGCACAGAAGGTAATATTTTAAATTCAAAAGCGTTGCTTAGCGCATATGAACAAGTTTTCAGCGTACAGGATCACAAATGTGAGTTTACTCAAAAATTACATCTTTGGAGCATTCATCCGCTATAAGGTGGGCACCCTTCAGGACGCCCTCATAATACGCTTCCGGGAAGCGATGCTCCTTGCCCGGCGGCCGCCCGTCCTTCACCAGCTTCTCCGCATCCATCTTGCCCCAGTGCACTTTAGCACGGGCAAGCGCCCTACGGGCACCTTCGATGCAGACGGAGCGCTTGATTACTTCAAGCCGTGGACAGGCATCCACCAGCCACCTCACCAGCTCGAAGTTGCTCCCAGGCAGAGCCTCTCCAGGCCAGAGCCGAGCTATGAGGCCCTTTATGGCCTGTTCGGCCACCTTGTGGAGCTCGACCATTTGCTTCAGCTGGTCTCTCAAAGGGACCAGGTGTCCGGCCTCAGCATACTGAGACCAGAACACCTTCTCCGTCGAGCTCCCCTCCTCGGCTCAGTAGTAGGCGGCGGCATCAGACGCACTGCGGGGCAAATCTGCGAATACTCCTGGAGAGCTCCATACTCGGGTAAGTAACAAGTAATTCACTTTCACGTGCTTGCTTTGCATAATGAATGCCTTACCCGCCGCTATCTTCTTCATCGCTTCAATTTCTTGGAGGGCTTTCTGGGCTTCGGCCTTGGCAGACTTCGCGCTTTCGAGGGCTACTGCAAGCTCGGACGCTTGCGTCTTTGAGTCAAGCTCCAAGCTCTCGTGTTTTTTCACGAGAGCCTGGAGCTCTTTCTGCACCTCCTCCACCCGCGCCTCCTGCTTCCCTCTCTCTGTACGCTCCGCGGCCACTCTATTTTAGGCCTCGGACAGCGCTTTCTTAAGGGTTGCCACCTCGGTCGTGGCCCCTATAATAGCACGTTGATCCTGTCATTTTTTCAACCACATCTTCTTTATATACTTGCGCAAGGTATTACTTACCTTCCTTCTCCTCGAGTTGCCTCTTGGCATGGCCGAGCTTGTTCTCGGACCACGCGAGGTTTTGCTTCAGTGTATCCACCTCCGGAGTTAGTGCGGCGGAGGCCAGCAGCGAAGCCTGCATACGCATATGGACTTGATTATGTTAGACTCCTGCGAATGTTATTAGATCCTCTATTCGCCTTTTTCTTTCCGAACACCGAACAGAGCATCAGGGGCTACTGTCTATGCGGTAATATTTTTACATATTCTTTACTTACCTCAAAGCCTGTTAGAAGGCTGGCACAGGCTTCAGTCAGTCCGCTCTTGGCGGACTGAACCTTCTGGATCACCGCACTCATAATAGTGCGGTGCTCCTCGTCGATGGAGGCGCCGTTAAGCACCTCCAGCAAATTGTCCGGTGCCTCCGGTAGGACGGAGGTCGCCGGCTCGGTAGGCTTGCTCCTAAGGAGGCTGCCTACCGGAGTCCGGAACCATTGAAGGTTCCGGCGCGGTGTCCGGCTCAAGGCCGGACTTGGAGCCCTTGGGGGTTCTATCCCCTTTGCGCCTGGAGTCCGGGAGGTCGCCTTGCGGCGCCTCCAGGACCACCTCCTCCTGGCTTGGAACCTATTGGGACGCCACCTCGGCGTCATCCGTAGGGTGGGGGGAGGTAGCCGTCGGAAGAGAATTCACATCCGATGAATCCAGGGAACCGCTCGACGACACGTCGAGCCGGTCTTTGGGTGGACTGCATAAACATGTTCGACGTAAGGAAAAGCTGTGCGATGGAGGAATACTATGAATCACTCTGGTATCCGGATGCTTACGATTTCGCCAGGGGCTTGGCCCTGAGTGGCCACTCCTCTTCGTCGTCGTCGTCATTGGTGGAGTAGTCCGGAGGAAGGGTTTTCCCCTTCTTGGACCCTTTGGCCTCCCCAGTTGGGGCGGCCTTCCTTTTCTTCCCTTCCCCCGCTGGAGGGGGAGAGGTCTCTTCTTCCTCCTCCTCGTCTTCACGGGAGGAGTGCGTCTTGGAGTTGTCGGATGATGAAACCGACACCTCCAGGCGCCGGGCACTCTTTTGAGTCCCCGTGGTCGTCTTCTTGGCCTTGTTCTCCAGCACCACATAGGGTGCCGGAACCAGCAGCTTCGCCAAGCGAGCGACTGTTGGGCCTTCGGGCAAAGGAGCCGGACAGTTGATCTGTCGGGACGTCTCCTGCCAATCCTGTCAAAGGTAAGGGAGCTTAGATCCCGCATGGAGTCAAACTATGAAAAACTAATACCCTGTAAAAGGTAAAAACAGCTTACCGCTCTAGCGTGAGGCTGCATGCTGAATCCGCGATCCTCGGTAGCGGATGTGGGGGCCTCGGCGCCCTTGAAAAGCACCTTCCAGGCATCTTCATACGTCGTGTCGAAGAGCCTGCTCAGAGTTCGGTGTTGCGCCGGGTCAAACTCCCACAGGTTGAAAGCCCGTTGTTGACATGGGAGCATCCGGCGGATGAGCATAACCTGGACTACGTTGACAAGTTTGAGCTTCTTGTCCACCAGGGTTTGGACGCATGTTTGGAGTACGGTCAGCTCTCCTTTTTTACCCCACGACAGGCCCGTCTCTTTCCAGGAGGTGAGCCGCGTAGGGGGTCCGGATCGGAACTCGGGGGCTGCGACCCATTTAGGGTCACGCGGCTCAGTGATGTAAAACCACCCCGATTGCCACCCCTTTAGGGACTCCACGAAGGAGCCCTCGAGCCATAGGACATTGGGCATCTTGCCCACCATGGTGCCTCCGCACTCCGCCTGGGTGCCGTGCACCACCTTCGGCTTGACATTGGAAGTCTTGAGCCATAGGCCGAAATGGGGGCAGATGCAGAAGAAAGCCTCGCACAAGACGATAAACGTCGAGATGTTGAGAACAAAGTTCTGGGCCAGATCATAGAAATCCAGGCCATAGTAGAACATGAGCCCCGGACAAATGGGTGGAGAGGAAAGCCAGTCCGCGGAGGAAATGGGGGAAGAACACCACCCTCTCATGGGGCCTAGGGGTGGGGATGAGCTACCCCTCTTTGGGAAGCCGGTGTGCGATGTCATTAGACAAGTATCCGGCCTTCCTCAGTTTTTTGACGTGTCCCTCCGTGACGGAGGAGACCATCCACTTGCCTCCCGCTCCGGACATGGCTGGAGAAGGTTGAGGTGGGGTGTGCGGACTTGGGCGCTGGAGCTCGAGTGCGCGGAAATGGATAGGCAAAGGAGGAAGAAGGCGTGGATGAAAAGGTGGATCCTTATCCCCTTATATGGGCGGACGCGACTATGCGTCCCCACCAGCCTGGTAAAACTCGCTTATCTCCCCAGCGCCGTAATCAATGCTGCGGTTGGGTTACCCATACCGTATTGATGAGAATCCCAGAATAAGGGGACACGATCTCTGCTTTGACAAGACGTGCCAAGGAAACCGCCTCGCTAAACACGCTGAGGTGGGACAATAAAATGATTCGAATAAAGACTTGGCCGTGGTGTGATGTCACGCTACGGAATACGTCAGCAGATTAGATTTGTGTAAATATTATTCTCTCTATGGCAATATGTGGAAACTTATTTTGCAGAGTCGGACACTACCTTTGTGTTCAAAATCTTCTATGAAGTACTTGGAGGAGGAACCCGCGTTGCAATGTCGAAGACAATCTGCGCGCCGGACTCGTCGTCATTGAAGCCTGGTTCAAGGGTTACTGAGGGAGTCCTGGATTAGGGGGTGTCCGGATAGCCGGACTATACCTTCGGCCGGACTCCTGGACTATGAAGATACAAGATTGAAGACTTTGTCCCGTGTCCGGAAGGGACTTTCCTTGGCGTGGAAGGCAAGCTTGGCGATACGGATATGTAGATCTCCTACCATTGTAACCGACTCTGTGTAACCCTAGCCCTCTCCGGTGTCTATATAAACCGGAGGGTTTTAGTCCGTAGGACGAACAACAATCATACCATAGGCTAGCTTCCAGGGTTTAGCCTCCTTGATCTCGTGGTAGATCTACTCTTGTACTACCCATATCATCAATATTAATCAAGCAGGACGTAGGGTTTTACCTCCATCAAGAGGGCCCGAACCTGGGTAAAACATCGTGTCCCCTGCCTCCTGTTACCATCCGCCTAGACGCATAGTTCGGGACCCCCTACCCGAGATCCGCCGGTTTTGACACCGACAGTGTTTGTTGGGATCGATGAACATTGAGTTTATGATCAGATCTATGTTTTTACATCCATGAAAGTATTTGAGTTTCTTTGATCTCTTTTATGCATGATCTCTTATAGTCTCGTATTTCTTCTCTAATATTTGGGTTTTGTTTGGCCAATTTGATCTATTTATCTTGCAATGGGAAGAGGTGCTTTGTAGTGGGTTCGATCTTACGGTGCTTGATCCCAGTGACAGAAACGGAACCGACACGTATGTATCGTTGCTACTAAGGATAAAACGATGGGGTCTATCTCTACATAGATAGATCTTGTCTACATCATGTCATCGTTCTTATTGCATTACTCCGTTTCTCCATGAACTTAATACACTAGATGCATGCTGGATAGCGGTCGATGTGTGGAGTAATAGTAGTAGATGCAGGCAGGAGTCGGTCTACTAATCTTGGACGTGATCCCTATATAATGATCATTGCCTGAATATTGTCATGAGTATTTGAAGTTCTATCAATTTCCCAACAATAATTTGTTCACGCACCACTTTGCTATTTTTCTCGAGAGAAGCCACTAGTGAAACCTACCCCTGAGTCTCTTTCTCATATTATTTGCCTTTGCGATCTACTTTTATTTGCTTTTATTTTCAGATCTATTAATCCAAAAACCCAAAAATACTTTGATGCACTTTATTTTATTTGCGATCTATTTATCCAATCTATTACAATATTTTTACCGTCACGCACCAATTTCTGGCACCGTTACCCAAAAGGGAATGACAACCCCTTTAACACGTCAAGTTGCGAGGATTTGTTATCTGTGTGCAGGGGCTGTTTATGTTGTGTTGCTTGGTTCTCCTACTGGTTCGATAACCTTGGTTTCATATCTGAAGGAAATACATGTCGCCGTTGTGCTGCATCATCCCTTCCTCTTTGGGGAAATACCGACGTAGCTTCAAGCGACCTCTGTCGTGCTCATCGCTGTCCTAATCCTTCTCTGATTCTGCCGATCTCTCCTCACTTTCTGTCTCATCCACTTCTCTCTGCGCTATCAAGGTCGCGCTGACCACTTGGTTGGTCGCTGCCAAGTATAGCAACAACGGCTCCTGGGGTTTGGGAGCAACCAAGGTAGGCACAGAGGATAGGTAGGTCTTCAACTCTTGTAAAGCTGCATCTGCTTCTGGGTCCACTTCATAGGGCCGACCTTCTTCAAGACTTTGAAGAACGACAGGGCACGCTCGACAGACTTGGAGATGAATCTGCTTAGTGCGTCAACACATCCTGTCAGACGCCTCACATCCTTAAGTGTCATTGGCGCCCGAATTTGCTCGATGGCCTTGATCTTGTCGGGGTTGACTTCGATCCCATGATGGGATATAAAGAAACCAAGTAGCTTGCTGGAGGGAACACCAAACACATACTTCTCCGGGTTGAGCTTTAGATTGATCTTGCGCAGATTAGCAAATGTATCTTCCAAATCCTGAATAAGGGTGGCCTTATCCTTGGTCTTGACCACAATATCTTCCATATAAGCTTCTATGTTTCTATGCAATTGTGGTTCAAAACCAATCTGGATCACCCTTGCAAAAGTGGACCTGGCACTCTTTAATCCGAATGGCATGCAGACAAAGCAGTACGTACCACATGGAGTGATGAACGATGTCTTCTCTTCATCTTCCGTGGACATGAAGATTTGGTGATACCCATAATATGCATCCAGAAAGGAGAGCAAATCACAACCTAAAGTGGAATCCACAATCTGATCAATATGCGGCAAGGGAAATCGGTCCTTCGGGCAAGCCTTGTTGAGATCTATGAAATCTTTACAAAGCCTCCACTTCTCGTTAGCCTTCTGGACTACCACTGGATTTGCCAACCATGTGGGATGCAGTACTCCTCTGACCAAACCAGTTGCCTCAAGTTTCTTGATCTCTTCTGCAATAAACTGCTACCTCTCCAAGGCCTGCTTTCGGACTTTTTGCTTGACAGGTCGGGCATGTGGGCAGACAAAAAGGTGGTGCTCGATTACCTCCCTGGGAACACAAGGGATATCATATGGTTGCCACGCAAACACATCAATATTCACCCGCGGGAAGGCAACGAGCGCCCTTCCCTATTTGTCATCGAGGGTGGCGCTGATAGTGAAGGTACCATCAATGCCAGCCAGCCCTACCGGGACCTTCTTCACTTGGGGTGTAGCGACCTTGGACCTCTTGCTGTTAGAACACTCCGGCACGTCATCAACGGGTGACGTGCACTCAGTGGGGCATGCTTCCCGGACTCTTTGCCGGAGTCCCTATAGTCTCTCTTCTTTCCTTTACTTTCCTTGGCGGGAGCTGCCGCTGCCTCCATCGCGACCGCGTCCTGGTACATATTGTCCACACAAATGATTGCATCCTTCTCATCTGATGGGATAATGATGACTCCCAGTGGCCCAGGCATCTTCAAGGTGTTGTAGGCATAGTGGGATGCTGCCATGAACTTGGCCAAGGCCGGGCGTCCAAGAATCCCATTGTACGACAGGGGGAGATCAACCACATCAAACAATATCCTCTCAGTCTGGTAGTTCAGTTCTCCCCCAAACATTACCAGCAACGTGATCTGTCCCTTAGGACGGCTCCTACCGGGATTAACTCCTTGAAACATGCCGGTAACCTCTAGCTCTTCTTATCCTATTTGAAGCTTGCTGATCACTGCCGGGGAAATCAGATTCAACCCGGCCCCACCGTCCACCAGTATCTTTGTGACCTTGAGGTTGCGAATTGTTGGAGAGACCAACAATGGCGAACACCCTACCACAGTGGTATGGCTAGGATGGTCCTCCTCGTTAAAGATGATGGGCATACTGGACCATTTAAGCGGCTTCCAGGCCTTTGGCGCTGGTTCCACGACATTGACTCCTCGTGCCCACCGTTTGAGCCGGCGGTGAGAAGCGTGCAGAGATGCACCTCCATCAATGCACAGGGGTTTGTGGCCTTCTGAAACTCTTGCTCACTGGTTTCCTCTTCATCCCCTCCATCACTCTCATCACCGCAAGTTTGCTTCTCTCGACCCCTGGTGGGATTTCCACGGTTCTGAAAGGGTTTGCCTGGGCGGTTTACTTCACCACCTCGGCCCTTACCGCCAGCAACATTCCGACCTTTTTCCTTATCATGCTTCTCATACTCTGCTCTCTGTTTCTTGACAAGCTGCCCAACCTAATAACACTTTTGAAGGTTGTGGCCCTTGGTCCGATGAATCTTGCAGTATGGCCCATCACCTTTCCTGGCTTTCTCGGCAGTTGCGGCTTCCCGGCAGTGAGTGCACGCGGAAGCTTCCTTGCCGAGGGCCTAACTTTGGCCTTTTTGCAGGTACTAGGCGTACCCGAACCTTCAACAGTCATCACTGCCTTGTCCCTCTGCTTCTTACTGTGCTTCTTGCTCTTCTTCTGACTAGTTGATTCATCTTCATCCTTTGAATCAACATTGGTGTAATCTTCCTCTCCGGGCAACTTTCTTCCCTCCTCCATCCAGGCACACTTGTCCACTAGAGTGTAAAGCTCCTTCACAGTCTTGGGAAACCATACGTTCATCTTGGAACTAATACGACGGTTGCGCACATGGGACTGGAAGGCAGCTATTACGGCCACTGGATGGATATTTGGAATATTTCTATGAACTTTGTTGAATCTGTGTAAATACTTATGGAGGGTTTCTCCTTCCTTCTGCTAGAGAAGTTGCAAATTGCTGGGCATGTCGGGTTCCTGATGACCACCGATGAAAGCGCCAATGAACTCATGGCACAGGTTAGCCCATGATGAAATAGAGTTCTCCGGTATGTGCATCAGCCAAGACCTCACATTGGACTTGAGGGCCAAGGGGAAGTAGTTGGCAAACACCTTCTCATCTCTTCCCTCGACAGCCTGAACAGCGATGGTGTAGATGCTCAGGAACTCTGCCGGGTTTAGCCTCCCATCGTACTTCTCAGGTATCTCTGGCTTGAACGTGTGAACGGACGGCCAACGGACTTGCCGCAGTTCTCATGTAAAGGCAGGGCAGCCAACCTTGAAAGGTAGGCACCCGCCAACACCGAGAGTAGGCTCGTCGACATTGAGGCCGTCACACCCATTGGTCCGGCGGAGGTCGTCGCGATGTTGCTTGTTGACGCACGCGTCTCCTCTCCGCCTATCCTCCGGGGCTCGACGTTGTCCTGGACGTGCTCGAGGGTTAGAAGAGGCCATCGAGACATCGTCGGGGTCTTGATTCCGTTTCCCTCGTGCTGGCTGCCGCGGCGGGGACTGCACCGTCGGGATGGCCCCTTCCGTTTGGTCTGTAGCACGAGCTATTGCTGTTGCTTGGGGAGGTCGCAGCGGACCAGCTCGCCATGAGCCCCCAGCTTCGGCGAAACCGAGCAGACTTTGGATGGTGGCACACCATTCGTCCATCTGCTCGGCCGCTGGGGGAAACCTCAGCAGCAGATGATCTCGCGCCATGGCCTCCGAAGCCGTACTTGACAGGGATGACGATGAAGTCGATCGTACCATCGCTCAGCTCCTAACGGTGCCGGCGGCGGTAGTACCGCGCCCCCGCTGCTGCTGCGCGGTGACCACTTGGATGTGGTGTGGTGAAGGCGCTCGAGGGCCAACGGCTCCGTTGGGCACAGTGGCTTCATCGGCTCGTTCTGGGGGAGGTGCACGCGTTGCGACCACACCCATTGTGGGGGTGGCCGGAGGGCGGCGGTTCGCCCCGGTCCGAGCGTTGTTGCTATGGTTGTGCCCGTTGGTGGGAGAGAGGGGCGCAAACGGAGTGACCCCCTCACCCGTACCTTGGGGAGCATGGCCGTCGGGGTGTTGCTGATGCTACTCAGCTCCGGTGCCTCCTGCTCCTGCGTCGGCCGCGGGAGAAGTGGGGACGGTGCCACCTGCTCCGACCACTTCCCCAGCAGCGTTCGCGTCCTCGCGCGCCTCTGCACCTCCCGCGACATTGGAGGCCGTGGGCGGCGGAGCCTTCGAGGTGGATGGGTGAGCCGAAGGACCGGGCTTCTTCTTGGGCGCCATGGTTGATGGCGTTGTCGAAGATGAAGACGGTGATGAAGTCGACGCGCTGCGCATGCCTTCAGGTTCGTGCAAGCGAACCCCCTACCTGGCATGCCAAAGATGTCGTGGGAAACCACGGCCACCTATGGGACCTGGGGGTCCCTTGCTGGTTCGGTAGGGGGGCGACGTGTTGCACAAAGAGCAGACGAGTGTGGGGCAACACGGCAGAGATCACACAGGTAATTTTACCCAGGTTCGGGCCGCCGTGAGGCGTAAAACCCTACTCCTGCTTTGGTGGATTGATGATGGAAAGGTGATGGTGGTGCGTAGTACACTTGCATGGCAAGGGTTGCCTTAGGGCAGCAGAGACTACACATATATGGAGGTGTGAGTTATCCAACCTTCTAACCTTTTCTACGGTTGACATGGTCCTCCTTTTATAGATCAAGGGGTTACCACAGTGGCAATGTAGTCATTACGCACTGATAAGATAGCAAATAGTGCTATCATACCTAACTTTGTGGGCTGACAGGGCACATTAAATGCACTGCTTAACGTCGCATCGTTGGTTGCCCGGCAAGACTTGTCGGGCTATCTCGCCAGCTCCACGCCTGCTTGCTTGACACATCGCAGGACAGGTGTCGTTTGTGGGTTTCTCTTGTAGGAAATGGTTGCCATGTGGCAAATGGCTGCCACTTAAACACTTTGCGGCTTGACACCGCACTGATCGACAACGTGGGTCATGGTAGAGTCGTTGGTGAGGTGGTTTTGCTTCCGTGAGCCCTGGTAGGCCCTGCCGGGGTGCTCTGGTTGTCTGTTTCTGGGGGTGGCCTCGCCCCTTGCCGGGCTCGCCTGCCTAGCAAGGGAGGCTTCTCTCTTGACGATACCTTGCTTCTCTGGCCTGATCTTGGTCTCTCTGATCTGTATGTTGGTCCTTAAATCTCTTGATTTCTTGCACTCTGACTTGGGCTGGTGCTTCAACCTTGTTCCCGTGCATGTGCACAGTCTGGGCAACAGACCCAGGGTTTGTTGCACCAACAACAAGGTTATTGAAGATGGCCTCTATGATCGATTCCCCCTCTGGCAGAGTATAGGAGGATGCCTCCAGATGAGATCACAGAAGAACAGAGGCTTGCGGCGATTAAATAGTTTCGGGTTTTGCTCTAATGGTTGCTACTCATAAAATATATTGAGATTTCCTTGAAGAGGAAGGGTGAAGTAATATAGTAGTGGAAAGTATTTCCCTCGGTAAAGAACCAAGGTTTATCGAACCAGTAGGAGAATTATCCAAACCACCTTTAGCGGTACCTACACACACAAGAGCAAATACTTGCACCCAACGCGGGCAAGAGGGTTGTCAATCCCCTTATACTCGTTAATTTTAAGGATCAAATCTGGTAGTAGGATTAAATTGCAAAGTAAAATAAAAGTAAATAAATTGTAGAAAGGTATTTAGGGTTTTAGTAATATGATTTGCATGCATAGACCCCGGGGCCATAGTTTTCACTAGAGGCATCTCTCTCATAAGCATAACAATACAGTGGGTGAACAAATTACTATTGGGCAATTGATAGAATATTGCATAGTTATGATATTGTTCATGGCATGATCAGCACATAGGCATTATGTATGTGACAAGTAGACCGAAATCCATCTGCATCTACTACTATTACTCCACCCATCGACCGCTATCCAGCATGCATCTTGAGGTATTAAGTTCATAACAAACCAAGTAATGCTTGGAGTATGATGACATAATGTAGACAAAATAAGATCAACTAATATGATCGAACCTAGTCGTTTTACCCTTAGTAGCAACAATACAAATATGTGCTTTGCTACCCCTTCTGTCACCCGGTGAGGACACCGCAAGATTGAACCTACTACTATGCACCACTTCCACTGAAGATTTAATCATTAACTTAGCCAAAAATAACTCATAAATTGGAAAGCATTACATAGCTATAACAATCACACATAATAAAGTTCGGAATATAGCTCAGTTACTTGCAATAAGTAATCTGATCATAAATCCACAATTCATCGGATCCCAACAAGCACACTGCGGAAAAGGATTGCATCATACCGATCTCTAAAGATAACATTGTGTTGAAGATCATAACGAGAGAGAGAGAAAGAGATCTAGCTAATCACTATGGACCCATAGGTCTTGTCAGGAACTACTCACACATCATCGAAGGTGCAACAAGGTTGATGTAGAGGCCCTCTGTGATTGATTCCCCCTCTGGCAGAGTACCGTCGGAGGCTGCCAGGTGAGATCAGGGAACTACAGAGTCTTGTGGTGGTGGAATAATTGTTTCGGGTCTCGCTCTGG
>NC_057809.1:361056742-361082184 GCF_018294505.1 Triticum aestivum
GAGGGCGCGAAATGTGAGCTTGTGGCCCTCTCATACATCGTCTGACCATCTCTCGAAGCTCCTGGGTCCCTTCTGGTCCATAAAAAATCACCATAAAGTTTCATCGTGTTTGCACTTTGGTATTGTTTTTCCGTGAAACAATAAAATAGGCAGAAACATGAACTGGCCCTGGGCGCTAGGTTAATAGGTTAGTTCCATAAATGATATAAAATGGCATATAAAGCAAACAAGATTGATAATATAATAGCATGTAACTTCTAGATTTATGAGAATTTATAGGCCTGGAATTAGGCCAGACGAAGCTATGTGGGGCCCACAAGCTCAGGTGGAGCGCCCCTGGGAGCATGCCGTGTGAGCTTGTGTCTTTCCCGTAGTTCTTCTCCCCCCCCCTGTCGGTGTCAAAACCGGCGGATCTCGAGTAGGGGGTCCCGAACTGTGCATCTAGGCCGGATGGTAACAGGAGGCAAGGAACACGATGTTTTACCCAGGTTCGGGCCCTCTTGATGGAGGTAAAACCCTACGTCCTGCTTGATTAATATTGATGATATGGGTAGTACAAGAGTAGATCTACCACGAGATCAAGGAGGCTAAACCCTAAAAGCTAGCCTATGGTATGATTGTTGTATGATGAAGTTGTCCTACGGACTAAAACCCTCCGGTTTATATAGACACCGGAGAGGGTTAGGGTTACACAAAGTCAGTTACAATGGTAGGAGATCTTGAATATCCGCATCGCCAAGCTTGCCTTCCATGCCAAGGAAAGTCCCATCCGGACACGGGACGAAGTCTTCAATCTTGTATCTTCATAGTCCTGGAGTCCGGCTGAAGGTATAGTCCGGCTACACGAACACCCCCTAATCCAGGACTCCCTCAGTAGCCCCTGAACCAGGCTTGAATGACGACGAGTCCAGCGCGTAGATTGTCTTCGGCATTGCAAGGCGGGTTCCTCCTCCAAATTCTTCATAAAAGTTTGTAAACACCAAGAGTAGTGTCCGACTCTACAAAATAAGTTTCCACGTATTGCCACAGAGAGAATAATATTGACACAAATCTAATCTGTTGACGTATTCCGCAGCGTGACATCACACTACGACCAAGCCTTTATACAAATCATTTTCACTTTTCCACCTCAGCGTGTTTTGCGAGGCGGCTTCCTTGGCACGTCTTGTCAAAGCAGAGATCGTGTCCCCCATTTACGGGATTCTCATTAATACGGACGTGGGTAACCCAACCGCGCCATTTATCATGGCGCTTGGGAGGCAAGCGAGTTTTACTACGCTGGTGGGGACGCATAGTCACATCCGCCCATATAAGGGGATAAGGATCCACCTTTTTACCTATGTCTTCTTCCTCCTTTGCCTATCCATCTTCTGCGCACCCGAGCTCCAACAATGTCCGGAGCGGGAGGCAAGTGGATGGTCTCCTCCGTCATGGAGGGCCATGTCAAAAGGCTAAGGAAGGCCGGATACCTGTCCAAAGACATCACGCACTGGCTTCCTGAGGAGGGGCAGCTTCTCCCCACCCCAAGGCCCCATGAGAGGGTAGTATTTCTTCCCCACTTCCTCCGTGGACTGGGTTTTCCTCTCCACCCATTTGTCTGCGGGCTCATGTTCTACTATGGCCTAGATTTCCACGATCTGGCCCCGAACTTCATCCTCAATATCTCGCTTTTATCGTCGTGTGCGAGGCTTTCCTCTGCATCCGCCCCCATTTCGGCCTCTGGCTCAAGACCTTCAACGTCAAGCCAAAGGTGGTACGCGGCAACCAGGCGGAGTGCGGAGGTGCCATGGCGGGCAAAATAGCCAACGTCCTATGGCTCGAGGGCTCCTTTGTGGAGACCTTGAAGGGGTGGCAGTCAGGGTGGTTTTACATCACCGAGCCACGCGATCCGAAGTGGATCGCAGCCCCTGAATTCTGATCCGGACCCCCTACGTGGCTCACGTCCTGGAAGGAGACAGGCTTGTCGTGGGGCGACGAAGAAGAGGTGACCGGACTGCAAAAATGCATCCAGTCCCTGGTGAACAAATAGCTCAAGCTTGTCAACGTAGTCCAGGTCATGCTCGTCCGTCGGATCCTTCCGTGTCAAGAACGGGACTTCAATTTGTGGGAGTTCAACCCGGCGCAGCACCAAACTCTGAGCAGGCTCTTCGACACGATGTACGAAGATGTCTGGAAGGGGCTAACCAAAGGCGCCGAGGCTCCCACATCCGCCTCCGAAGACCGCGGATTCAGCTCGTAGCGTCCTGCTAGCGAGGTAAAATATTTTCATCTTTTACAGGATGTTAAGTTTTCTTCATAGTTTGACTCTATGCGGGATCTAAACTCCCTCACCTTTGACAGGATTGGCAGGCGAAGTTCGGACTGATTAACTGTCCGGCTCCCTTGCCCGAAGACCCAGCCCCTGCTCTCCTAGTGAAGCTGCTAGTTCCGGCACCTTATGTGGTGCTGGAGAAGAAGGCCAAGAAGAAGAAGGCCACGGGGACTCGAAAGAGTTCCCGGCATATGGTGGTGTCGGACTCGTCGTCCGATGAGTCCGAGACGCACTCCTCCCATGAAGACGAGGAGGAGGAAGAAGAGACCTCTCCCCCTCCAGCGGGGGGAGGAAAGAAGAGGAAGGCCGCCCTAGTAGGGGAGGCCGAAGGGTCCAAGAAGAGGAAAACCCCTCCGTTGGACAACGCCCCTGACGCCGACGAGGACGAAGAGGAGTGGCCGGACAGGGCCAAGCGTCCGGCGAAATCGTAAGTGTTCGGATACCAGAGTAACTCATGATATTCCTTTTGTTGCGCAACTTTCCCTATTGTCGAATATAATCATGCAGCCCGCCCAAGGACGGGCTCGACGAGTCGTCGAGCGGCTCCCTGGATTCATCGGACGTGAATTCAGTTCCGCCCGCTGCCTCCCCCTGTGCTGCGGATGACGCCGAAGTGGCGTCGCGACAAGCTCCGGGGCAAGAGGAGGTGGTCCAGGAGGAGCCGCGAGGCGACCTCCCGGACTCCAGGAGTAAAGGGGACAAGACCCCCAGGGCTCCAAGTCCGGCTTTAAGCCGGACACCGCGCCGGAATCATCAACGGTTCCGGACCGCGGCAGGAGAACTCCTGCCAAGAGGAGCAAGCCTATTGAGCCGGCATCCTCCGTCCAACCGGAGGCGCCGGACAATCTGCTGGAGGTGCTTAAGGGCGCCTCCATCGACGAGGAGCACCG
The DNA here is from genome assembly GCF_018294505.1 of Triticum aestivum. NCBI lineage: Eukaryota > Viridiplantae > Streptophyta > Magnoliopsida > Poales > Poaceae > Triticum > Triticum aestivum. Next base: position 361,059,944 of record NC_057809.1, read on the forward strand.
TACCATCATGAGTACGGTGGTCTAGAAGGTTCGATCCGCCAAAAGCGGACTTACTGAAGCTTGTGCTAGCCTTCTAACAGGCTTCGAGGTAAGTAGAAATATGTAAAAATATTACCGCATAGACAGTAGCCCCTGATGCTCTGTTTGGCGTTCGGAAAGAAAAGCCGAATAGAGGATCTATTAAATATCGCAGGAGTCTAACTAAAAAGGAGTCAATATACGTATGCAGGCTTCGCTGCTGGCCACTGCCGCACTGACTGTGGAGGTGGGTGCCCTGAAGTAGGGCCTCGAGCGGACCGAGCAAGAGCTCGGCCTTGCCAAACGGCAGCTCGAGGAGAAAGAAGGTAAGAGATACCTTATATAAAAAATGCCTATAAGAAGACGCAATTGCAAAAAATGACAGGAGTATACTTCTTATTGTAGGGGCCACAACTGAGGTGGCGACCCTCAAGCAGGCACTGTCCGAGGCCAAGAAGAGAGCGGCCACGGAGCGCACCGAAAGGGAGAAATTTGAGGCGCAGGTCGGCGAGGTGCAGCAAGAGCTTCAGGCTCTCATGAAAAACATGAGAGTTTGGAGCTCGACTCGAAGACACAAGCGTCCAAGCTTGCTGCGGCCCTTAAAACTGCCAAATCTGCCAAGGCCGAGGCCCAGAAGGCCCTCCAGGAATTGGATGCGGTGAAAAAGATAGCGGCGGGTAAGGCATTCTCTATGCAAAGCAGACATATAAAAGTAAACTACTTGTTACTTACCCGAATCCGGAGCTCTCCAGGGGCATTCGCGGATCTTCCCCGCAGCGTATCCGATGCCGCCGCATTCTACCGATCCGAGGAAGGTAGCTCGACGGAGAAGGTGTTCTGGTCTCAGTACGCTGAGGCCGGACACCCTGTGCCCTTGAGCGACCAGCTGAAGCAGCTGGTCGAGCTCCACAAGGCGGCCGAACAGGCCCTGAAGGGCTTCATAGTTCGGCTGTGTCCTGGAGAGGCCCTGCCTGGGAGCTACTTCGGACTGGTGCGGCGGCTGGTGGAGGCTTGTTCAAGGCTCGAGGTCATCAAGCGCTCCGTCTGCATCGAAGGTGCCCGTAGGGCCCTTGCCCGTGCAAAGGTGCACTAGGGTAAGCTGGACGGTGAGAAGCTTGTGAGGGATGGGCCGCCCCCGGGGAAGGAGCATCGCAAGCCCGAGAACTATTACAAGGATGTTCTGGCCGGTGCCCGCCTTATGGCGGATGAATGCACCAAGGATGTAATTTTTGAATGAACTCGCTCATGTTATCATGTGTGCTGAAAACTTGTTCATATGCGCTAAGCAATGCTTGAATTTAAAATATTACTTTCTGTGCGGCCGTTTATAAAAAATTGAGAGATGGCCAGTCGTCGGCTTCTGCCCCCATGCCACTAGTGTTGGGGTGTTCGGGAGAAACCTGAGCGCTCTTTTTCCCATGATTGGGTCCGTCGAGGGAGGCGCTCAGCACAACGAACAAGGCAATCTGACTATAATGCTTGAACACTCTCACTTAGCCATAGAACTCTATAATTTTAAATTTCGGCGAAGCCCCTAGTATTCGGAAGACCGAGTTCGGGGCGCTATCCACGCCTTGGCCGGACAAAGCCGGTTCCTTGCTCGAAGCGGCATAAGTCTTTAAGGACTAGAAAAACCTCTCGAACAGCGACCGGTCTCTCGCCTCATCATGACAGTCAATTTTAGCTTTCTCTACTGAGGTGCTCAGCCCAGCTCAACTGGGGCACAATCGCAGTAGTTCTCCTAGTGCTACCTTAGCCGATGTAGCGGAACGTAAGGCACCAAAACATAGGAGCCGGGCAAACCCAACTATTGACCCAAATCATGATTCGGAGCCAATGCATATAGTGCTATAAGTTCGGGGTGCCGCACTTGTGAAAGTGTACGGACTTCTCACGCCATATTGATGGGTACAGAAGCCCCTGGCGTATTTTTGCCGTACCACAGTGTACGGATGCAACATGTTATTGATAAACATATATATGTATATAAAGAGGATAATGCAAAAAAATAGACAAAAAGCTATGCATTGTTTATAGAAAGGCTACTATGAAAGCGGAACGATACAAATAGTGCGATAAGCAAAAGAAATTGGACTATTTAACATGTCCCAGCCAGGGGCAGGCCGCGGAATTGTATTAAAAAACAGGTATACTGCTCGCAATAGAGACCACCTGGGACTTCCATAATGCGGCGTGGCTTGTCTGCTTTCCTGGATCTTGCATCGTTTGTGCGGCAGTTGAATTGCCGAACGGGTCATCCAAAGTATGGAGTCCTGAGAGTAAGAGAAAAAGAGAAAAAAAAGGAATCCGGCAGCCCCTGGTGCGGTTTAAGCCGTATTTCGGGCGTGCCGTGATAGTGCCCCTTCCCCTGTGCCCATGGTATTTCAAGAGCGTAGTTATGTACGTGAAGCACTAGTTTCGCTATATCACGAGGGCTAGGGTTGGGGCCGCATTGCTACGCTAGCTCAGAACGTGCCAGGCGGTCTTGTTGTAGGGTACTCCGGGCGCGCTTGACAGTGTCCGGCTTTTCGAAGGCCGAACTGGAGAACTACCTAGAGAGGCTGCTTTGTACTTCTGCTGTGAGCGTTGCCGTGTGCTCCTCCGTTCGGAGGGAGCATTCAGTGTTCCCATTGACCGTGATTACTCCTCTAGGGCCTGGCATCTTGAGCTTGAGGTATGCATAGTGCGGTACCGCGTTGAATTTTGCGAATGCGGTTCGCCCGAGTAGTGCATGATAGCCACTACGGAACGGGACTATGTCGAAGATTAACTCCTCGCTTTGGAAGTTATCCGGAGATCCGAAGACCACTTCCAGTGTGACTGAGCCTGTACAGTTGGCTTCTACACCTGGTATGACGCCTTTAAAGGTCGTTTTGGTGGGCTTGATCCTCGAGGGATCTATGCCCATTTTTCGCAATGTATCCTGGTAAAGCAAGTTCAGGCTACTACCGCCGTCCATGAGGACTCTTGTGAGATGAAATCCGTCAATGATTGGGTCTAGAACCAATGCGGCGAAGCCGCCGTGACGGATGCTAGTGGGGTGGTCCCTTCGATCAAAGGTGATCGGGCAGGAGGACCATGGGTTGAACTTTGGGGCGACTGGCTCCATTGCATATACGTCCCGTAACGCATGCTTCCGCTCCCTCTTGGGGATGTGGGTTGCGTATATCATGTTCACCGTCCAAACTTGCGGGGGAAATCCCTTCTGTCCACCGTTGTTCGGCGGCCTGGGCTCCTCCTCGTTGTCGCTATACAGCCCCTTGTCTTTGTTTTCGGCTCTTAACTTGCCTGCCTGCTTGAACACCCAACAATCCCTATTGGTGTGATTGGCTGGCTTTTTGGGGGTGCCATGTATCTGGCACAAGCGGTCGAGTATTCGGTCCAAACTGGACGGGCCCTGAGTATTTCTTTTGAATGGATTTTTCCGTTGACCGGATTTGTAGCCTCGGAATTCGGCATTAACTGTCATATCCTCATTGCTGTCGCTGTTAACGTGGCGCTTTTGTTTGTTCTGACGCGACCTGTCGCTTTTGTCCTTGGTATTCAAATTACCAGGGTTCTTGGTTAAATTGTTGCTGTGAGCTAGCCAGCTGTCTTCTCCCGCGCAAAAGCGGGTCATGAGTGTCGTGAGGGCTGCCATAGATTTTGGCTTTTCCCGTCCCAGGTGCCGGGCAAGCCACTCGTCACGGATATTATGCTTGAAGGCCGCTAAGGCCTCTGCGTCCGGACAGTTGACTATCTTGTTTTTCTTTGTTAGGAACCGTGTCCAGAATTGCCTGGCCGATTCCTCTGCCTGCTGAATTATGTGGCTTAGGTCATCGGCGTCCAGTGGTCGCACCTAAGTGCCTTGGAAGTTGTCAAGGAATGCGGCTTCCAGGTCCTCCCAAGAACCGATTGAGTCTGCTGGCAAGTTGTTAAGCCAATGTCGGGCCGGTCCCTTAAGTTTGAGTGGGAGGTATTTGATGGCGTGTAGATCATCACCGCGGGCCATGTGGATATGAAGGAGATAATCCTCGATCCATACCGCAGGCTCTGTTGTGCCATCGTACGATTCGATGTTTACGGGTTTGAAGCCCTCAGGGATTTTATGATCCATTACTTCATCTGTGAAGCATAGTGGGTGTGCAGCGCCTCTGTATTGGGCTATATCACGACGCGGCTCGAAGGAGCTTTCTCTGTTGAGTTCGGCCCGGTTGGATTTATTGCATCCGGAGTGACGATCACTGTCACGTGCCGTGGGGCACCTGCATGATCCATAGATTGATCTTGTTTGCCTTGCCTTGTCCTCCAGTATGTCGCGCAGGTCGGGCGCATTTTCCCGTGCCTTAGTATGCTTGATGCGGCGTCGGGGCATGGCTTGTGTGGAGGGCCAAGAGGCCTCTCTGTCGCAGCCACGAGGTGGCCGATCGGCCATGTCATGCGCTGGTGATGTAGGTGCTTCCTCCTCTAGTCGGGGTAGCATCCTGCGCTTTGGGTAACTCTTGGAGGGGCGTTCGAGTTCATACTCTTCGGCCGCAAGGACTTCAGTCCATCTGTCAGCTAGCAAATCCTGATCAGCTCTAAGCTGTTGCTGCTTTTTCTTGAGGCTGCTTGCCGTGGCCACAAGCCTGCGTTTAAAATGCTCTTGTTCGGCAAGATCCTCTGGCACGACGAACTCGTCGTCGTCGAGGCTTGCCTCGTCATCGGAGGGAGGCGTATAATTATCGTCCTCAACCTCTTGGTCCGCCACCCTCTCGTGAGGGCTGGCTTCTCTGTCCTCCTGCGCTGAATCTTGCTGGAGGGGGTGTTCTTCGGCGCTATCCGGAGTAGTATTATCTCCCGTGCCGGAATCACCATTTTTGCTTTGGCGGGATTTAGAGCGGCGCCGCTGACGCCGGCGCTTGGGCTGTTTCTTAGAGGTATCGTCCCCCGCTGTTCCATCGCCATCTCCAACCTTTGGAGTGTCCACCATATATATGTCATATGACGAGGTGGCCTTCCAGCGCCCTACAGGTGCTGGTTCTTGTTCGTCTCCTGCATCGTCGTCCATGCCATAGATGTCTTCGGAGTCGAAGTCAAGCATGTCGGTTAAGTCGTCGATAGTGGCTACGAAGTGGGTGGTGGGTGGGTTTTGAATTTCTTCATTGTCCGTATCCCAACCTTGCTGACCGTAGTCCGGGCAGGGCTCTCCTGATAAAGAGAGAGACTTTAGAGAATTTAGGATGTCGCCGAAGGGCGAGTGCTGAAAGATGTCCACGGCGGTGAACTCCATTATCGGCGCCCAATCGGATTCGATCGGTAGGGGTGCGGGGGGCTCGGAGTTCGGAGAGGAATCCGGCTCCTCGGAGTCACGGGCCATGCGGAGTGCGGGGCTGGAGTTCGGCTCGATCACCTCTGAGATCGCAGCCCCTGAGGCAACGTCCAACCGCTGATCCTCGATCGGCGCAGTAGGCTCCGAATCAATGCTCGGAACCGATGTGTGTGCGGCCTCCAAGGCGCTGTTCGGCAGCAGAGCTATATCATGCCCATCGAGACAGTGCGGCGTGCTTGGCTGTGGCTCGAATCCGTCGAAGATCAAGTCCCCGCGGATGTCAGTCATGTAGTTTAGGCTTCCAAACCTGACCTGATGGCCAGGGGCGTAGCTTTCGATCTGCTCAAGGTGGCCAAGCGAATTGGCCCGCAGTGCGCAGCCGCCGAAGACGAAGATCTGTCTGGGAAGAAAAGTCTCACCCTGGACTGCATCGTTGTTGATGATCGAAGGAGCCATCAGGCCTAAAAGCGACGACACAGAGGAACTATCAATGAAAGCACCAATGTCGGTGTCAAAACCGGCGGATCTCGGGTAGGGGGTCCCGAACTGTGCGTCTAGGCCGGATGGTAACAGGAGGCAAGGGACACGATGTTTTACCCAGGTTCGGGCCCTCTTGATGGAGGCAAAACCCTACGTCCTGCTTGATTAATATTGATGATATGGGTAGTACAAGAGTAGATCTACCACGAGATCAAGGAGGCTAAAACCTAAAAGCTAGCCTATGGTATGATTGTTGTATGATGAAGTTGTCCTACGGACTAAAACCCTCCGGTTTATATAGACACCGGAGAGGGTTAGGGTTACACAAAGTCGGTTCAATGGTAGGAGATCTTGAATATCCGCATCGCCAAGCTTTCCTTCCACGCCAAGGGAAGTCCCATCCGGACACGGGACGAAGTCTTCAATCTTGTATCTTCATAGTCCTGGAGTCCGGCTGAAGGTATAGTCCAGCTACACGAACACCCCCTAATCCAGGACTCCCTCACCCCCCCCCCCAATCTTCTAGGGTCTCTCCTGGTCCAGAAAAAATCACCGTAAAGTTTTACCGTGTTTGGGCTTCGTTTGGTATGGTTTTTCTATGAAACAAAGAGATAGGCAAAAACAGAAACTGGCACTGGGCACTGAGTTAATAGGTTAGTTCCCAAAGTGATATAAAATGGCATACAAAGCATACAACATTGATAACATAATAGCATGAAACAATCAAAAATTGTAGATACGTTGGAGACATATCACGACGTAGCAAAGTAGTGTTCCAGGGGTTTGGCTCTAGATGTTGGGTCTTCGCTTCTTGTGTCCGATAAGCTCCTCTGGTGAGAAATTTGATGATGATGAACAGCTCGTACCATGGTTGGGAGAGCTTGCCATTACCTGTCTTGTCCTGTCACCGACGTAAGACGAGGTTGCCGACATTGACCGATCGACTTTGTACTTAATGTTGCTATTGGTAGATGGACAAAGAAGCTCTATGGATGCCCTCAGCCCATGAAGAAGAAGGTAAGTCACTCGATCATACTTTGATTATCCATTCAAATCTCGGATTCTGACTGGTCACTTTGACAGATCTGGTTTCTGAAAACCGACTGCTCAACTATATCGATGAATTCAGTGTCTGCCACATCTGCAATAAAAGCTCTGGAGGACTACGAGAAGGAGTACAACAAAACCCTGAAATACGGCCGAGAGAAGGTCCAGAAGTTTGGTGCAATCGCACCCTGGTACTCAAGTTGCTCCTTTTCCAAATGTGGATTCATTCCTTTTTGGAATAGTGTCCTCACAACTTTTGTGGGATTCTAACATTTGTTTGGTTAATTTGTTGAACTCTTTCCAGTTGATGTTCTCTAATCTCGTTTCATTTATCATCCTCTCAACCGCAAATCTCAATCCCAGTTGGGATGAGTTTTTCTTCCCTTCTTGCTTCAACTTACTCAAAGTGCAACCATCTACGGTGAGCATTGCAAGCATTCAAAGGATGTTGGTTCTTCCTATTTTGTGTTTATAAAAAATGTGTTTGGGTTTCTATCAACGTGCTTCTGTTGTGGAACGTAGCATGCAATTTCAAAAAAAATCCTACATTCACGCAAGATCTATCTAGGAGATGCATAGAAACGGGAGGGGGAGAGTGTGTCTACATACCCTCGTAGACCTAAAGCGGAAGCGTTTGACAACTCGGTTGATGTAGTCGAACTTCTTCTCATTCCGACCGATCAAGCACCGAACGTACGGCACCTCCGAGTTCTGCACAAATCGATGACGTCCCTAGAACTCTTGATCCAACAAAGTGTCGAGGGAGAGTTCCATCAGCATGACGGCATGGTGACGGTAATGCTGAAGTGATCCACGCAGGGCTTCGCCTAAGCACTACGTGAATATGACTGGAGGTGTAAACTGTGGAGGGGGGCGCCGCACATGGCTAGGAATCAATGTTATGTGTTCTAGCGCCCCCCCCCCCCATATATATATAGGTGGGAGAGGAAGAGGGGCTGAAAGGGGCGCCCCAAGTAGGAGTAATCCTACTTGGGCGCCTCCCACAAGTCGGCCTCCTCCCTTCCATAAATGTCAGAGGGGGGAAGGAAACAGAGGGGGGAGGGGAAGGAAAAGGGGAGGCCGAATCCTCCCCTTTCCTTCTCCCTTCCCTTCCTTTCCTTCCCCTCCTATTCGGCCTATAGGGGGCGTACCAGCCCCTTTGGGGCTAGTCTGTCCCTCTCTTGGCCCATTAGCCCTATATAGCTTGTCGGGGGTTGCCCGGAACCCGTTCCGGTGACCCGATATGTACCCGGTACCCCCGGAACACACACTTCTGGTGTCCAAATACTATTGTCCTATATATGAATCTTTACCTCTCGACCATTTTGAGACTCTTCGTCATGTCTGTGATCTCATCCGGGACTCCGAACAACATTCGGTCACCAAATCACATAACTCATATAATACAAAATCATCGTCGAACATTAAGCGTGCGGACCCTACGGGTTCTAGAACTATGTAGACATGACCGAGACACCTCTCTGGTCAATAACCAACAGTGGAAGCTGGATGCTCATATTGGTTCCCACATATTCTACAAAGATCTTTATCGGTTGTACTGTAATGACAACATACGTTATTCCCTTTGTCATCGGTATGTTACTTGCCCGAGATTCAATCGTTGGTATCTTCATACCTAGTTCATTCTCGTTACTGATAAGTCTCTTTACTCATTCCGTAATACATCATCCCGTGACTAACTCATTAGTCACATTGCTGGCAAGGATTATTATGATGTGCATTACCGAGAGGGCCCAGAGACACCTCTCCGATACTCGGATTGACAAATCCTAATCTCGATCTATGGCAACCCAACAAACACCTTCGTAGATACATGTAGAGCATCTTTATAATCACCCAGTTACGTTGTGACGTTTGATAGCACACAAGGTATTCCTCCAGTATCCAGGAGTTGCATAATCTCATAGCCAAAGGAATATGTATATGACATGAAGAAAGCAATAGCAATAAAACTTAACGATCATTATGTTGAGCTACCGAATGGGTCTTGTCCATCACATCATTCTCCTGATGATGTGATCCCGTTCATCAAATGACAACACATGTCTATGGTTGGGAAACTTAACCATCTTTGATTAACGAGCTAGTCTATAGAGGCTTACTAGGAACACTCTATTTTGTCTATGTATCCACACATGTATCCAGTTTCCGGTTAATACAATTCTAGCATGAATAATAAACATTTATCATGATATAAGGAAATATAAATAACAAATTTATTATTGCCTCTAGGGCATATTTCCTTCAGTCTCCCACTTGCACTAGAGTCAATAATATAGATTACATTGTAATGATTCTAACACCCATGAAGTCTTGGTGCTGATCATGTCTTGCTCGTGGAAGAGGCTTAGTCAACGAGTCTGCAACATTCAGATACGTATGTATTTTGCAAATCTCTATGTCTCCCTCTTGACTTGATCACGGATGGAGTTGAAGCATCTCTTGATGTGTTTGGCTCTTTTGTGAAATTTGGATTCCTTCACCAAGGCAATCGCTCCAGAATTGTCACAAAAGATCTTCATTGGACCCGATGCACTAGGTATTACACCTAGATCGGATATGAACTCCTTCATCCAGACTCCTTCATTCACTGCTTCCGAAGCAGCTATGTACTCTGCTTCACATGTAGATCCTGCGATGACGCTTTGCTTGGAACTGCACCAACTGACAGCTCCACCATTCAATATAAATATGTATCCGGTTTGTGACTTAGAGTCACCGGATCAGTGTCAAAACTAGCATCGACGTAACCATTTCATGATGATCTCTTTGTCACCTCCATAAACGAGAAACATATCCTTAGTCCTTTTCAGGTACTTCGGGATGTTCTTGACCGCTGTCCAGTGATCCACTCCTGGATTACCTTGGTACCTCCCTGCTAGACTTATAGCAAAGCACACATCAGGTCTGGTACACAGCATAGCATACATGATAAAACATATGGCTGAGGCATAGGGAATGACTTTCATTTTCTCTCTATCTTCTGCAGTGGTCGGGCATTGAGTCTGACTCAACTTCACACCTTGTAATACAGGCAAGACCCCTTTCTTTGACTGATCCATTTTGAATTTCTTCAAAACTTTATCAAGGTATGTGCTTTGTGAAAGTCCAATTAAGCATCTTGATCTATCTCTATAGATCTTGATGCCTAATATATAAGCAGCTTCACCGAGGTCTTTCATTGAAAAACTCTTATTCAAGTACCCTTTTGTGCTATCCAGAAATTCTATATCATTTCCAATCAACAATATGTCATCCACATATAATATTAAAAATGCTATAGAGCTCCCACTCACTTTCTTATAAATACAGGCTTCTCCAAAAGTCTGTATAAAACCATATGCTTTGATCACACTATCAAAGCGTATATTCCAACTTCGAGATGCTTGCATCAGTCCATAAATGGATCGCTAGAGCTTACACACTTTGTTAGCACCTTTAGGATTGACAAAACCTTCTGGTTGCATCATATACAACTCTTCTTTGAGAAATCCATTAAGGAATGCAGTTTTGATGTTCATTTTCCAGATTTCATAATCATAAAATGCGTCAATTGCTAACATGATTCAGACAGACTTAAGCATCGCTACGGGTGAGAAAGTCTCATCGTAGTCAACTCCTTGAACTTGTCGAAAACCTTTCACGACAAGTCGAGCTTTATAGACAGTAACATTACCATCAGCGTCAGACTTCTTCTTGAAGACCCATTTATTCTCTATGGCTTGCGGATCATCGGGCAAGTCAACCAAAGTCCACACTTTGTTCTCATACATGGATCCTATCTCAGATTTCATGACCTCAAGTCATTTATCATAATCTAGGCTCATCATCGCTTCCTCATAGTTTGTAGGTTCATCATGGTCTAGTAACATGACATTCAGAACAGGATTACCGTACCACTCTAGGGCGAAACATGCTCTGGTTGACCTACGAGGTTCGGTAGTAACTTGATCTGAAGTTTCATGATCATTATCATTAGCTTCCTTTCTAGTTGGTGTAGGCATCACTGGAACTGATTTCTATGATGAACTACTTTCCAATTCGAGAGAAGGTACAATTACCTCGTCAAGTTCTAGTTTCCTCCCACTCACTTGTTTCAAGAGAAACTCCTTCTCTAGAAAGGATCCATTCTTAGCAACAAAAATCTTGCCTTCGGATCTGTGATAGAAGGTGTACCCAATAGTTTCTTTTGGGTATCCTATGAAGACGCACTTCTCATATTTGGGTTCGAGCTTATCAGGCTGAAGTTTTTTCACATAAGCATCGCAGCCCCAAAGTTTAAGAAATGGCAACTTAAGTTTCTTGCCAAACCACAGTTCATATGGTGTCGTCTCAACGGATTTAGATGGTGCCCTATTTAAAGTGAATGCAGCTGTCTCTAATGCATAACCCCAAAATGATAGTGGTAAATCGGTAAGAGACATCATAGATCGCACCATATCTAATAAAATACGGTTACGACGTTCGGACACACCATTACGCTGTGGTGTTCCAGGTGGCGTGAGTTGCAAAACTATTCCACTTTGTTTTAAATGAAGGCCAAACTCATAACTCAAATATTCGCCTCCGCGATCAGATCATAGAAACTTTATTTTCTTGTTATAATGATTCTCCACATCACTCTAAAATTCTTTGAACTTCTCAAATGTTTCAGACTTGTGTTTCATTAAGTAGATATACCCATATATTCTCAAATCATCTGTGAAGGTTAGAAAATAATGATACCCACCGCGAGCCTCAACACTCATCAGACCACATACATCGATATGTATTATTTCCAATAAGTCAGTGGCTCGCTCCATTGTTCCGGAGAACGGAGTCTTAGTCATTTTGCCCATGAGGCATGGTTCGCAAGCATCAAATGATTCATAATCAAGTGATTTCAAAAGTCCATCCGCATGCAGTTTCTTCATGCGCTTTACACCAATATGACCTAGACAGCAGTGCCACAAAAATTTTGCACTATCATTATCAACTTTGCATCTTTTGGCATCAATATTATGAATATGTGTATCATCATGATCGAGATTCAACAAAAATAGGCCACTCTTCAAGGGTGCATGACCATAAAAGATATTCCTCATATAAATAGAACAACAATTATTCTCTGATTTAAATGAATAACCGTCTCGCATTAAACAAGATCCAGATATAATGTTCATGCTCAACGCTGGCACCAAATAACAATTATTCAGGTCTAAAACTAATCCCGAAGATAGATGTAGAGGTAGCGTGTCGATGGCGATCACATCGACCCTGGAAGCATTCCCGACGCGCATCATCACCTCGTACTTAGCCAATCTTCATTTAATCCGTAGTTCTTGTTTCGAGTTACAAATATGAGCAACCGAACCGGTATCAAATACCCGGGCACTACTATGAGCATTAGTAAGGTACACATCAATAACATGTATATCAAATATACCTGTGTTCACGTTGCCATCCTTCTTATCCGCCAAATATTTGGGGCAGTTCCGCTTCCAGTGTCCAGTCCCTTTGCAGTAGCAGCACTCAGTTTCAGGCTTAGGTCCAGACTTGGGCTTCTTCCCGGGAGTGGAAACTTGCTTGCCATTCTTCTTGAAGTTTACCTTCTTTCTTTTGCCCTTTTTCTTGAAACTAGTGGCCTTGTTAACCATCAACACTTGATGCTCCTTCTTGATTTCTACCTCCACAGCTTTGAGCATAGCGAAGAGCTCGGGAATTTTCTTAGCCATCCCTTGCATATCATAGTTAATCACGAAGCCTTTGTAGCTTGGTGGCAGTGATTGGAGAAATATGTCAATAACACTATTATTTGGAAGATTAACTCCCAGCTAAGTCAAGTGGTTATGATATCCAGACATCCTGAGTATGTGTTCACTGACAGAACTGTTCTCCTCCATCTTGTAGCTATAGAACTTGTTGGAGACTTCATATCTCTCAACTCGGGCATTTGCTTGAAATATTAACTTCAGCTCTTGGAACATCTCATATGCCCCATGACGTTCAAAACATCTTTGAAGTCCTGATTCTAAGCCGTAAAGCATGGCACACCGAACTATCGAGTAGTCATCAGATCAAGCTTTCCAGACGTTCATAACATCAGCATCTGCTCCTGCAGGAGGCCTTTCACCTAGTGGTGCATCAAGGACATAATTCTTCTGTGCGGCAATGAGGATAATCCTCAAGTTACGGACCCAGTCCGTGTAGTTGCTACCATCATCTTTCAACTTAGCTTTCTCTAGGAACGTATTAAAATTCAAGGGAACGGTAGCACGGGCCATTGATCTATAACATAGATATGCAAAAACTATCTAGACTAAGTTCATGATAAATTAAGTTCAATTAATCATATTACTTAAAAACTCCCACTTAGATAGACATCCCTCGAGTCATCTAAATGATCATGTGATCCAAATCAACTAAACCATGCCCGATCATCACGTGAGATGGAGTAGTCTTCAATGGTGAACATCTCTATGTTGATCATATCTACTATATGATTCACGTTCGACCTTTCGGTCTCCAGTGTTCTGAGGTCATGTCTGTACATGCTAGGCTCGTCAAGTTTAACCTGAGTATTCCACATGTTCCAAACTGTCTTGCACCCATTGTATGTGAACGTAGAGCCCATCACACCCGATCATCACGTGGTGTCTCAGCACGACGAACTGTCGCAACGGTGCATACTCAGGGAAAACACTTATACCTTGAAATTTTTGTGAGGGATCATCTTATAATGCTACCGCCATACTAAGAAAAATAAGATGCATAAAAGATAAACATCACATGCAATCAAATATGTGACATGATATGGCCATCATCATCTTGTGCCTTTGATCTCCATTTCCAAGGCACCGTCATGATCTCCATCGTCACCGGCTTGACACCTTAATATCCATCGTAGCGTCTGTTGGGGAACGTAGTAATTTCAAAAAAAATCCTATGCACACGCAAGATCATGGTGACGCATAGCAACGAGAGGGGAGAGTGTTGTCCACGTACCCTCGTAGACCGAAAGCGGAAGCGTTAGCACAACGCGGTTGATGTAGTCGTACGTCTTCACGATCCGACCGATCAAGTACCGAACGCACGGCACCTCCGAGTTCTGCACGCGTTCAACTCGATGACGTCCCTCGAGCTCTGATCCAGCCGAGTGTTGAGGGAGAGTTTCATCAGCATGACGGCGTGGTGATGATGATGATGTTCTACCTACGCAGGGTTTCGCCTAAGCACCGCTACGATATGATCGAGGTGGATTTATGGTGGAGGGGGCACCGCACACGGCTAAGAGATCAAGAGATCAATTGTTGTGTCTTTGGGGTGCCCCCTGCCCCCGTATATAAAGGAGTGGGGAAGGGGGAGGGTCGGCCCTCTCTATGGCGCGCCCTAGGGGAGTCATACTCCCACCGGGAGTAGGATTCCCCCTTTCCTAGTAGAACTAGGAGCCCTTCCAAGTAGTAGGAGTAGGAGGGAAGGAAAGGGAAGGGAAAAGGAGAAGGAAGGAAGGGGGCGCCCCCCTCCCTAGTCCAATTCGGACCAGCCCATGGGGAGGGGTGCGGCCACCCTTTGAGGCCTTTCTCTCCTTTCCCGTATGGCCCATTAAGGCCCAATACGAATTCCCGTAACTCCCCGGTACTCTCGAAAATACCCGAATCACTCGGAACCTTTCCGGTGTCCGAATATAGTCGTCCAATATATCGATCTTTACATCTTGACCATTTCGAGACTCCTCGTCATACCACCAATCTCATCCGGTACTCCGAACTCCTTCCGTACATCAAAACACATAAACTCATAATATAACCATCATCGAACTTTAAGCGTGCGGACCCTACGGGTTCGAGAACTATGTAGACATGATCGAGACACGTCTCCGGTCAATAACCAATAGCGGAACCTGGATGCTCATATTGGCTCCTACATATTCTACGAAGATCTTTATCGGTCAAACTGCATAACAACATACGTTGTTCCCTTTGTCATCGGTATGTTACTTGCCCGAGATTCGATCGTCGGTATCTCAATACCTAGTTCAATCTCATTACCGGCAAATCTCTTTACTCGTTCCGTAATACATCATCCTGCAACTAACTCATTAGTTGCAATGCTTGCAAGGCTTAAGTGATGTGCATTACCGAGAGGGCCCGGAGATACCTCTTCGACAATCGGAGTGACAAATCCTAATCTCGAAATACGCCAACCCAACATGTACCTTTGGAGACACCTATAGAGCTCCTTTATAATCACCCAGTTACGTTGTGACGTTTGGTAGCACACAAAGTGTTCCTCCGGCAAACGGGAGTTGCATAATCTCATAGTCATAGGAACATGTATAAGTCATGAAGAAAGCAATAGCAACATACTAAACGATCGGGTGCTAAGCTAACGGAATGGGTCATGTCAATCACATCTTTCTCTAATGATGTGATCCCGTTAATCAAATTACAACTCATGTCTATGGCTAGGAAACTTAACCATCTTTGATTCAACGAGCTAGTCAAGTAGAGGCATACTAGTGACATACTGTTTGTCTATGTATTCACACATGTAGTATGTTTCCGGTTAATACAATTCTAGGATGAATAATAAACATTTATCATGATATAAGTAAATAAATAATAACTTTATTATTGCCTCTAGGGCATATTTCCTTCAGCGTCGTGGTCGTCTCACCAACTATTGCTTCTACAACTATTGCTAATGCATAGTGATAAAGTAAAAGCAATTACATGGCGTTTGCATTTCATACAATAAAGAGACAACCATAAGGCTCCTGCCGGTTGCCAGTTACTTTTACAAAACATGATCATCTCATACAATAACGTATATCACATCATGTCTTGACCATATCACATCACAACATGCCCTGCGAAAACAAGTTAGACGCCCTCTACTTTGTTGTTGCAAGTTTTACGTGGCTGCTATGGGCTTCTAGCAAGAACCGTTCTTACCTACGCATCAAAACCAAAACGGAGATTTATCAAGTTTGTTGTTTTAACCTTCAACAAGGACCGGCCGCAGTCAAATTTGATTCAACTAAAGTTGGAGACACAGACACCCGCCAGCCACCTTTATGCAAAACTAGTTGCATGTGTGTCGGTGGAACCAGTCTCATGAACGTGGTCATGTAAGGTTGGTCCGGGCCGCTTCATCCAACAATACCACCCGCTTCATCCAACAATACCACCGAATCAAAATAAGACATTGGTGGTAAGCAGTATGACGATCATCGCCCACAACTCTTTGTGTTCTACTCGTGCATATCATCTACGCATAGACCTAGCTCGGATGCCACTGTTGGGGAACGTAGAATGAAATTTCAAAAAAAATCCTATGCTACCGCAAGATCTATCTAGGAGATGCATAGAAACGAGAGGGGGAGAGTGTGTCTACGTACCCTCGTAGACCGAAAGCGGAAGCATGATACATCTTCAACGTATCTACTTTTCCAAACACTTTCGCCCTTGTTTTGGACTCTAACTTGCATGATTTGAATGGAACTAACCCGGACTGGCGCTGTTTTCAGCAGAATTACCATGGTGTTATTTATGTGCAGGAGTAAACGTTCTCAAAATGGCCTGAAACTTCACGGAGCCACTTTTCAGAAAATAAGAAAAATACCTGCCAAAGATGAAGCCTAGGAGGCCTCCCATCTCTCCACGAGGGTGGGGGCGCCTGCCCCCCTAGGGCGCGCCCCCTACCTCGTGGGCCCCATGTTGCCTCTCCGACTCCAACTCCACCTCCATATATTGAGTTTCGTGGAGAAAGAAATCATAGAGAAGAAATCATCACGTTTTACGATACGGAGCCACCGCCAAGCCCTAAAACCTCTCGAGAGGGCTGATCTGGAGTCCGTTCGGGGCTCCGGAGAGGGGAATCCGTCGCCATCGTCATCACCAACCATCCTCCATCACCAATTTCATGATGCTCACCGCCGTGCGTGAGTAATTCCATCGTAGGCTTGCTGCACGATGATGGGTTGGATGGGATCTATCATGTAATCGAGCTAGTTTTGTTAGGGTTTGATCCCCTAGTGTCCACTATGTTCTGAGATTGATGTTGCTATGACTTTGCTATGCTTAATGCTTGTCACTGGGGCCCGAGTGCCATGATTTCAGATCTGAACCTATTATGTTTTCATCAATATATGAGTGTTCTTGATCCTATCTTGCAAGTCTATAGTCACCTATTATGTGTTATGATCCGTTAACCCCGAAGTGACAATAATCGGGATACTTACCGGTGATGACCATAGTTTGAGGAGTTCATGTATTCACTATGTGTTAATGCTTTATTCTGGTTCTCTATTAAAAGGAGGCCTTAATATCCCTTAGTTTCCGTAAGGACCCCGTTGCCACGGGAGGGTAGGACAAAAGATGTCATGCAAGTTCTTTTCCATAAGCACGTATGACTATATTCGGAATACATGCCTACATTACATCAATGAACTGGAGCTAGTTCTGTGTCACCCTAGGTTATGACTGTTACATGATGAACCACATCCGGCATAATTCTCCATCACTAATCCATTGCCTACGAGCTTACCATATATTGTTCTTCGCTTATTTAGTTTCCCGTTGCTATTGCTATCATCACTACAAAATACCAAAAACATTACTTTTACTACCGTTACCATTTATTACCGTTACCACTACTATCATATTACCTTGCTACTAAACACTTTGCTGCAGATATTAAGTTTCCAGGTGTGGTTGAATTGACAACTCAGCTGCTAATACTTGAGAGTATTCTTTGGCTCCCCTTGTGTCGAATCAATAAATTTGGGTTAAATACTTTACCCTCGAAAACTGTTGCGATCCCCTATACTTGTGGGTTATCAAGACTATTTTCTAGCACCGTTGCCGGGGAGCATAGCTCTATTCTTTGAGTCACTTGGGATATATATCTGCTTATCATTATGAAGAACTTGAGATATCCAAAAACCAAGATCTATCCCTCAACTACGAGGGGAGGTAAGGAACTGCCATCTAGCTCTGCACTTGATTCACCTTCTGTTATGAGTAAGTTTGCGACACCTACACCTGCTTCTGCTATTCGTTCTGATATGTCGCATGTTATTGATGATGCCACTTCTGCTATGCATGATACTTATGATGAAACTACCTCTATGCCTGATACTACTATGCCACTTAGTGATTTTCTTGATGAACAACTTGCTAGGGCTAGAGAGATTGAAAATATTGAATCTGATGATACTGATGAAAGTGATGATGAAGAATCACTTGTTATTCCTAAGGGTTATGTATTTGATCAAGAAGCTTCTTTAGCTATTTTAGCTTGCCAAAATAGAAATGAACTCAAAAGGTTATTAACTAAATGGAGTAAGCAATCTCTAAATGCTAGAATGAAACCTGACCCTGCTTTTGCTACTTCACCTATCTTTGTTACTTATAAGGATTATGAATTCTCTGTTGATCCTGATATAATTACTTTGGTTGAATCTGATCCTTTTCATGGTTATGAATCTGAAGCTGTTGTGGCACATCTTACTAAATTAAATGATATAGCTACCCTGTTCACTAAAGATGAGAGAGCTCGTTACTTTTATATTCTTAAAATATTTTCATTCTCATTAATAGGTGATGCTAAGATATGGTTTAATTCTCTTGATCCTGGTTGTGTGCGTAGTCCCCAGGATATGATTTATTACTTCTCAGCTAAATATTTCCCTGTTTGTAAGAAACAAGCTGCTTTAAGGGATATATATAATTTTGTGCAAATTAAAGAAGAGAGTCTCCCACAAGCTTGGGGGAGGCTTCTCCAATTACTTAATGCTTTGCTTGATCATCCTCTTAAGAAAAACGAAATACTTGATATCTTTTATAATGGACTAACCGATGCCTCCAGAGATTACCTGGATAGTTGTGCTGGTTCTGTTTTCAGGGAAAGAACACCGGATGAAGCTGAAATTCTATTGAATAATATGTTGACAAATGAAAATAATTGGACACCTCCAGAGCCAATTCCTGAGCCTATTCCTAAACCAACTCCGAAGAAGAGGGGTATTCTATTTCTCAGTCTTGAAGATATGCAAGAGGCAAAGAAATCTATGAAATAAAAAGGTATTAAAGCTGAAGATGTTAAGAATTAACCTCATATTGAAGAAATACATGGTCTTAATTTACCGCCTGTTAAAGAAACATATAATCTTAATCCATTACCTATTGAAGAACCTCATGGTCTTGATAACCCAACACAGGTAGTAAAGGTAAATTCTCTCTATAGATATGATAAAGCTGAAATCCCGTAGATAAATTTGGTAGACAATTGAAAAACAATTCAAATATGCTTGAACACTTGGGTGATTATATGTCCAATGTTAAAGGTGAACTTAAACTTATTAGTAAACATGCTTCTATGGTTACCACTCAAGTAGAACAAGTACTTAAAGCTCAAAATGATTTGAATAGTAAAGATAATGATAATGCTGTTAGAGTGGCTACTAGAACTAGTAGAATTACTCAGGAACCTTTGTATCCTGAAGGCCACCCTAAGAGAATTGAGCAAGATTCTCAGAGAAATAATATAGATGCACCTAGTTCTTCTAAAAAGAAGAAAAAGAAAAATGATAGGACTTTGCATGCTTCTAGTGATCCTATTGTTGAAACACCTGAGAATCCAAATGATATTTCTATTTCTGATGCTGAAACACAATCTGGTAATGAACCTGAAACCAGTGATAATGTTAATGATAATGTTCATAATGATGCTCAACCTAGTAATGATAATGACATAGAAATTGAACCTGTTGTTGATCTTGATAATCCACAATCAAAGAATCAACATTATGATAAGAAAGACTTTGTTGCTAGGAAACATGGTAAAGAAAGAGAGCCTTGGGTTCAAAAACCCATGCCTTTTCCTCACAAACCATCCAAGAAAAAGGATGATGAAGATTTTGAGTGCTTTGCTGGAATGATTAGACCTATCTTTTTGCGTATGCGATTAACTGATATACTCAAAACCAATCCTTATGCTAAGTACATGAAAGATATTATTACAAATAAAAGAAAGATACCGGAAGTTGAAATTTCCACCATGCTTGCTAATTATACTTTTAAGGGTGGAATACCAAAGAAGCTTGGAGATCCAGGAGTACCAACTATACCATGCTCCATTAAAAAAACTATGTTAAAACTGCTTTATGTGATCTTGGAGCCGGTGTTAGTGTTATGCCTCTCTCTTTATATCGTAGACTTGATTTGAATAAGTTGACACCTACTGAAATATCTTTGCAAATGGCTGATAAATCAACTGCTATACCTGTCGATATTTGTGAGGATGTGCTTGTTGTAGTTGCAAGCGTTACTATTTTAACGGACTTTGTTATTCTTGATATTACCGAGGACGATAGTATGTCTATTATTCTTGGAAGACCCTTTTTGAGTACTGCAGGGGCTGTTATTGATTGCACTAAAGGCAATGTCACTTTTCATGTTAATGGCAATGAGCATACGGTACACTTACCGAGGAAACAACCTCAAGTTCTGTAGCGACCAGACCTCAAACAGTCTGATCTCTGTGCTCTGGTGTCATCCCTGGATCAGTAATGATGACACCACACAGTACTCGAAGGATTTATAGCAGAGTAGCAATCACACACTTATTACATCGAGTGTCTCATAAGAGAACTTATTACAATAAATATGGCTTAAGGCCATCTAATAACGATAACAGCGGAAGGCTTGGAAGATAAGTGAGTCCATCAACTCCAACGGCATCACTGAGTATAGAACCACGACCTAAAAACTCCTTAATCGTCGTCTGAAAAGTCTGCAACATTAACGTTGCAGCCCGAAACGGGTCGGCACATGGAATATGCTGGCAATGTAACACATAGAGAGTAATGGAATGAAACAACTATACTATATGCATATTTGGTTGGTGGAAAGCTCTATGGTTACAGTTTTTGCGTAAAGCCAATTTTTCCCTACTTCAAAGGAATAAATTTATTTAACTATCATGGTAGTTGTTAAACATTGAGAATGGTTGACAGCATTCTCAATCCCAATTAAGCATCATCATTAAACATAACCCAACAAAATTAATTTAGAGTAACATGTTGAGATTCACATGATAATCCAAGTACTAGATACTCAAGATGTCCATAACCGGGGACACGGCTAATCATGATTAGTTTGTTACACTCTGCAGAGCTTTGTGCACTTTTCCCCACAAGACTCGATCGCCTCCGTTTGGTTTCTCGCACTACAGGGTGTTTGAGAAGACGGATGACCGAGACATAGTCTTTCAGAAGCGCTAGCACCTTACGATCGGGTAGACCGTACCACCTACATCCCCTACATCTGGTAGTCTACCACTGTAAGAGTTCGCACAACTTAGTCAACTATGCTAGAGCCCATAATAGCTTGTGGCTGCACACGGAAGTTTCTAGTATGAATAGTCTTATGATCCCTTTGAGCCTGGGTGGCGGTCCAAAAGAAAACAGGCAAGTCCTGGAATACCCAGGTGCCTCAATCCATCCAGATGTGTGTTTAAGTTGCCACCTTAGATAAACCATTAATTAACAATCTCACATCTGTCATGGATTTGACTCACCCAATCCACGTCTACTAGCATAGCATGGCATAATAAGCAAACGTAGAAGTAACTCCCAAAGGTTTGAAAATAAACTGGTAATAGGTACTACCTCATCGACTTCCCGTCCCACAATTTAATTAGATCCTAATCATGCAATGTGTGAGGATTGATCTAATGCAATAAAACTGGGTAGTAGAGAAGGTATGATCAAAGTGTTACTTGCCTTGCTGATGATCCGGGAAACCTAGGGATTCGAAGTAACAGGCGGCGCACTCCGGATACTCTATCGCAAACAAACAAACGAGCATACAATAAGTACTCGTCTAATGCACAGGTAAAACTCAAATAAGAGATCTAACCAGAAGGTTCAACTTAAGAACTCCGGTTGGCAAAAAAATATCAAATTGAATGAAGCAACAAAAGTTAAACGGCGAAAGACAACAACTTCATTCTAGTAATCTGGATCTAGGGCAAATTTTACAGTAGCAAAATCTTGTTTAAGTTGATTAAACGGATAGAGGGTTTCGAGACGAAACTCTAGGCGCTTGAATCGCCTGATTCCGATAAACGAGCGAAAAGTTAAACTAAAACGAAAATCGGATCAGGAATCGCGATCAGATAAATCGCGGATTTAATCCGAGAAAAAGAAAACTGACAAACAGTTAATCGACCGGACGTTCGTTAACAGAAACTAACCGGTGAACACGTTCGCTAAAACGAACAGATCGGTGAACATTCACTAACTAAATAAACCAGGAAAAAAAATAAAACAATCTAGGGTTTTGAAAAAAATAAACCGAGGCGGTTTTTTTAAAAAACTGAATGGCGAATGGCGGCGGCT
>NC_057809.1:361082795-361090877 GCF_018294505.1 Triticum aestivum
CGGGGCGGGGTGGGGTGAGGTGAGGGCGGCAGGGGTCCGGTATTTAAGGAGGGGGTGTGCTGCATTGGGGGAGGGGGCACGGCGGGGCGGCTCCGAGCCAGACTCGGGCGGCGGCGCGGCTCCGGTCTCCTGGAGGGAGACGGCAGGCGGCGGGGTGGGCCGTCGGCTGGGCCTTGGCCCAGTCGGCGCGCGGCGCATTTTTTTTAAAAAATTCTGCTCGGAAGAAAAAGAAAAAAAAGGAATACTAAACGGACTCCAAAAATTCCGAAATAAAGTTTCACGGACTTTTAAAATCAAGCCTCACAAGGTGAACATTTATTTGGGACCTAAATGCAATTTTGAAAAACGCATTTTTTCCTAAATTCAAATAAAACACCGAAAAACTCCGAAATAAGATCTTATTTGATTTTATTATTAAATCCTCAATATTTCTGTATTTTGGGAAAGTCATTTTATTCCCTCTCTCATATTTTTGTAATAGAAATAATTGATGATAAAATAAATAAAATCAAATAATCCTATTCTCAAAATTTGAGAAAACTCAAATATGAAAATATTGAAATCCCCAACTCTCTCCGTGGGTCATTGAGTTGCGTAGAACTTCTAGGATCAACCAGAATGCAAAAGAAATATGATATGCATTGATGATCTAATGTATAACATTCCAAAATGAAAATTTGGGATGTTACAAACCTACCCCCCTTAAGATGAATCTCGCCCTCGAGATTCGGGTTGGCTAGAAAATAGGTGAGGGTGGTCCTTGAACAAATCTTCCTCTCGCTCCCAGGTGGCTTCATCCTCTGAGTGGTGGCTCCACTGAACTTTGCAAAACTTGATAACCTTGCTGCGAGTACCTCGACTGGCAAACTCGAGAATCTTGACTGGTTTCTCCTCGTAGGTCAAATCGTTATCCAACTGAATAGTTTCCAAAGGCACTGTATCTCTCAACGGTATGTCAGCCATCTCCGCGTGACACTTCTTCAACTGGGAAACGTGGAACACATCATGAACTCCTGACAATCCTTCGGGCAATTCCAACTTGTAGGCCACTTCTCCCATACGTTCCAAAACTCGATATGGTCCTACAAATCATGGCGCTAACTTCCCTTTAACTCCAAAACGCTTTGTTCCTCGAAGTGGAGATACTCGAAGGTAAGCTCTATCTCCAACTTTGTAAACTGTCTCCTTGCGTTTAGAATCTACATAACTTTTCTGTCTGGACTGGGCTACCTTGAGCCTATCGCGAATCAACTTCACCTTCCGTTCAGACTCTTCAATCAAGTCAGGTCCAAACAACTGACGGTCTCCAACTTCGTCCCATGACAACGGTGTCCTGCACCTCCTTCCGTACAAGGCTTTGAAAGGGGCCATCTTTAAACTAGTTTGGTAACTGTTGTTGTAAGAGAACTCTGCATATGGAAAATTGTCGTCCCAACTAGATCCATAATCTAGCGCACAAGCTTTCAGCATATCCTCCAAAATCTGATTTACCCTCTCGGTCTGTCCATCTGTCTGTGGATGAAAAGCTGTACTGAACTCTAGCCTGGTACCCAAAGTTTCGTGCAACTGCTTCCAGAACTTTGAGGTAAACTGGGTTCCTCTATCTGATACGATACTCCTTGGAACTCCATGCAGACATACGATCCTGGTCATGTATATCTTTGCCAACTTAGCACTGGTGTAAGTGGTCTTTACTGGGATGAAATGAGCTACTTTCGTCAATCGATCAACTACAACCCAAATTGAATCATAGCCTGAATGAGTCCCGGGCAATCCCGTGATAAAATCCATGCCTAGCTTATCCCACTTCCATTCGGGTATCAGCAATGGTTGTAACAATCCTGCTGGCTTCTGATGCTCTGCCTTTACTCTCTGACATACATCACAAATGGCTACATACTCTGCAATATCCTTCTTCATTCCGGTCCACCAGAAAATATCCTTCAAATCCAGATATATCTTGGTATTTCCTAGATGAATTGAATATGGTGAATTGTGTGCCTCTTGCAAAATCAACTTCCTGATCTCCGGGTCATTGGGCACGTAAACGTGGTCTTCAAACCATAGGGTGTCGTGTTCATCCTCACGAAATCCTTTAGCTTTTCCTTTAATCAGTTTCTCCTTTATAGCGGCAATCTCTTTGTCAGATTTCTGAGCTTCTCTGATTCTATCCATCAAAGTTGACTGAATCTCCAATGCTGCTACATAGCCTCTCGAAACTATTTCCAAACATAGTTCACGAAGATTTTCTGCTAACTCCTTGGGTATTTCTCCCGTCATTAATGTATTGACATGGCTCTTGCGGCTTAATGCGTCAGCTACTAAATTAGCCTTTCCGGGGTGATAATGTAATTTCATATCATAATCCTTGATAAGCTCCAACCATCTCCTTTGTCTGAGATTTAACTCCTTCTGTGTGAAAATGTACTTCAACTCTTATGATCCGTGTACACCTCACAATGATTTCCAATGAGGAAATGTGTCCATGTTTTCAATGCATGCACTACGGCTGCTAACTCCAAATCATGCGTAGCATAATTCAACTCATGGGGCTTCAGTTGTCTTGAGGCATACGAAACAACTCTTCCTTCCTGCATAAGCACTGCTCCAAGTCCTCGACGTGAAGCGTCGCAATACACCTCATAATCCTTGGTCTGGTCTGGCAAAATCAACACTGGTGAGGTAACTAAGCGTTTCTTCAACTCCTGGAAACTAGCCTCACACTCCTCTGCCCATATGAACTTGGTTTCCTTCTTTAATAACTCTTTCATAGGCTTCGCAATCTTTGAGAAATTCTCAATAAATCTCCGCTAGTATCCTGCGAGTCCAAGAAAACTCCGGATCTCTCCAACTGTTGTTGGGGCTTCCCACTTGGTCACGGTTTCAACTTTAAAGGGATCTACTGCTATACCTTCACCAGATATAACATGTCCGAGGAATCCTACTTCCTTCAACCAAAACTCACATTTGCTGAACTTGGCATATAATTGATGTTCTCTGAGTTTTCCAAGTACCAAACGCAAATGCTCCTTATGCTCCTCTTCATTCTTCGAATAAACCAGGATATCATCAATGAACACTACGACGAACTTATCCAAAAACTCCATAAACACTTTGTTCATCATGTTCATAAAATAGGCAGGTGCGTTAGTCAGACCAAATGACATAACGGTATACTCATACAGCCCATACCTCGTGGTAAAAGTTGTCTTTGGAATATCCTGTTCTCGAATCTTCAACTGGTGGTATCATGATCG
Source organism: Triticum aestivum (assembly GCF_018294505.1). Classification (NCBI taxonomy): domain Eukaryota; kingdom Viridiplantae; phylum Streptophyta; class Magnoliopsida; order Poales; family Poaceae; genus Triticum; species Triticum aestivum. Next base: position 361,086,053 of record NC_057809.1, read on the forward strand.
CAGATCGATCTTGGAAAATACCTTAGCTCCTTGCAATCGATCAAACAGATCGTTGATCATTGGTAGTGGGTACTTGCTCTTGATCGTTACTTCATTCAATCCTCGATAATCAACAACCATCCTTAACGATCCATCCTTCTTCTCCACTAGAAGTACTGGCGATCCCCAAGGTGAAGAACTTGGGCGAATATATCCCTTATCCAATAACTCCTTAATCTGCTTCTTAATTTCCACCAAATCCTTTGCTGGCATCCTATATGGTCTCTTTGATATTGGCCCTGTGCCTGGCAATAGCTCAATCAAGAACTCAATGTCTCTATTCGATGGCATGCCTGGCAACTCCTCTGGAAATACATCAGGAAAATCCCTTACCACTGGTACTTCCTCCTGCACAACTCCTGTTAGGCAATTTACTTGAGTCCTCTTTGGCACATGCCGGGATACATACTTGATCCTTCTTCCTTCTGGGGTGGTAAGCAAAATTGACTTACTAGCACATTCATTATTCCCTTCATACTTTGATAACCAATCCATGCCTAATATCACATCCAATCCTTGAGATTCCAATACTATTAGGTCTGAGGGAAAAACATAGCTACCAATCCTTAATGGTAACCGGTCACACCATAGACTAGCCACATATTCTGCTCCGGGCGAGGTTACTAACATGGGTGACCTAAGGGCTTGGGTTGGTAGGTTATACTTATCCACAAATCCCCTTGAGATGCATGAATGTGATGCACCAGTATCAAAAACAACGAGTGCAGTAAATGACTTAACCAAAAACTTACCTATTACTACATCGGGCTGAGCTTCAACCTCCTCCACGCTAACGTGGTTCACCTGTCCCCTGTTGAAAGGGTTTGGCTTCTTCCCAGAACTTCCATTGCCATTTTGGCCTTCGGGACATTCATTGGCATAATGTCCTGTCTTCGAACACTTAAAACAAGTGACTTGACTTAGGTCCTTCTTGGCTGGGGTTGAGGGGTTGGTGCGGTTCTAGCCGTTGCTTCCTCCATTGCCATTACCATTCTTGGTGCCATTGTGATTGTGTGAGCTACCTCCTCCATGGGTATGCTGAAAGTGTCCTCCCGGTCTAGGGGTAAAACGTGGCTTCTGCTGAGCTCCTGTATTGTACTTTCCTTGTCCATATTTCCTCTTGCGATTCTCAATTTGCTGCTGCTTCCCTTCAATCATAAGAGCACGATCTACCAACTCCTGGTAGTTGTTGAAGGTGGCTACCATCAACTGCATGCTCAACTCATCATTCAGTCCTTCCAGAAACTTCTCTTCCTTAGTTGCATCCGTAGCAACGTCATCTGGGGCATAACATGCTAACTTACTAAATTCCTCCACATACTGGCCAACTGTCCGTCCTCCTTGGCGCAAGTTACAAAACTCACGCTTCTTCATGGCCATAGCTCCTGCTGAAACATGGGCAGTACGAAAAGCCTGCTGAAACTGGTCCCATGTGACAGTGTCTACAGGAAAAGTGGCTGTGAAATTCTCCCACCATGATGCTGCGGGTCCTTCTAGCTGATGTGCGGCAAACTTCACCTTCTCCGCATCTGTGCATCCTACTGTGGTCAACTCCCTAGCTATCTTGCGGAGCCAATCATCTGCTACTATCGGCTCGGTGCTACTGGAAAACACCGGCGGATTTAGCCTAAGAAAACGGGCTAAGTGGTCAACAGGTGGGGGTGGTGGTGGTGGGTTTTTGTTATTGTTCCCCTGATTCTGATTCTGGACTAGCAACTGCATCAATGTGTTCTGCTGCTGGATCAACTGGGTGAGCTCTGGTGGGAAAGCAAATCCGGGGTCACGTCTCGGAGGCATCTATGGGTTTAGAAAAGATGAGATATAAGAATAGAGGGGGTCTAAAGAGAAAACACTACCCATATGCACATGAGGCAAAAGCAAACAATTCACTTCAATCAATCAAACAAAGGCATACAATCGATCTAACTATCGCAAAAGTGCTCGGACTACTATATTTACATGGTGGACTACTACTACTCATGAGGTGGTCTAGTAGAAATATTCTTCGGTTGCAGACTCCATGATATCTGCTCCAGCTTCATCAACATAGTCATCATCGCTACTATCTGCTTCCGAGTTGGTGCCGTCGATGATGATGTAGTCTTCCGGGCTAATTTCCTGGGGTTCTTTGTCTTCCTCTACTGGCGTAGGGCCTCCCATAAATATTCCAATCTTCTTGATCAGGTCGTCATTCTTCTCCACCAATACTTCAATTTCTTCTTCATAATCTTCATGTGTAGCCTTGAGCTCTTCCTCCAGTTCCTTGATTCTTGTCTTAGCCTTCTTCAGATCTATCATGTTGGCACACATCTGGTTCTCCTGTCGTCAAATGTGCTGGTTTAGCTCCTGGATAAAAGCTGCGATTGATCTATCCTTCCTGGTGCTGATCATCTCCCAGTGTTCATCTCGGCGCCCACAAATCTGGTAGATAGTATCCTTGAGATCCTTGCGGTAGACTTCTCCAATGCGTCCCATGGCGATGTGAGCTGCCATGCTCTTTCCTAGATTCCAAGTTGGTGCATCAAAAGAAAACTCTATGGGCTCAGTGACTGGCATGAACGTTCTTCCTGGAACTTGAACTTGAATCATCCAGTGCTCTTCTTCAGGTAAAGTGGCGTTGTAGGTTCCCGTGAAGCTTGGTACTCCTATGTTCAGGTATCTAGTGACTTCCTTCAAGTGTCGTCCAAAGGGTGTATCTTCATCCGGTTGTGTGAACTTGTTCCTTGCATCCACCATCCTAAAGAGTAGAAAGGATGGGAGGTCAGAAGAGAAGAGATTGAATAGTGATCTAGGTCTTTTAGCTTAGTGGTCATGTCCTACAGTCAGCGTGTGCTCTGATACCATCTCTGTAGCGACCAGACCTCAAACAGTCTAATCTCTGTGCTCCGGTGTCATCCCTGGATCAGTAATGCTGACACCACACAGTACTCGGAGGATTTACAGCAGAGTAGCAATCACACACTTATTACATCGAGTGTCTCATGAGAGAACTTATTACAATAAATATGGCTTAAGGTCATCTAATAACGATAACAGCGGAAGGCTTGGAAGATAAGTGAGTCCATCAACTCCAACGGCATCATTGAGTATAGAACCATGACCTAAAAACTCCTTAATCATCGTCTGAAAAGTCTGCAACATTAACGTTGCAGCCCGAAACGGGTCAGCACATGGAATATGCTGGCAATGTAACACATAGAGAGTAATGGAATGAAACAACTATACTATATGCCTATTTGGCTGGTGGAAAGCTCTATGGTTACAGTTTTTGCATAAAGCCAATTTTTCCCTACTCCAAAGGAATAAATTTATTTAACTATCATGGTAGTTGTTAAACATTGAGAATGGTTGACAGCATTCTCAATCCCAATTAAGCATCATCATTAAACATAACCCAACAAAATTAATTTAGAGTAACATGTTGAGATTCACATGATAATCCAAGTACTAGATACTCAAGATGTCCATAACCGGGGACACGGCTAATCATGATTAGTTTGTTACACTCTGCAGAGGTTTGCGCACTTTTCCCCACAAGACTCGATCGCCTCCGTTTGGTTTCTCGCACTACAGGGTGTTTGAGAAGACGGATGACCGAGACATAGTCTTTCAGAAGCGCTAGCACCTTACGATCAGGTAGACCGTACCACCTACATCCCCTACATCTGGTAGTCTACCACTGTAAGAGTTCGCACAACTTAGTCAACTATGCTAGAGCCCATAATAGCTTGTGGCTGCACACGGAAGTTTCTAGTATGAATAGTCTTATGATCCCTTTGAGCCTGGGTGGCGGTCCAAAAGAAAACAGGCAAGTCCTGGAATACCCAGGTGCCTCAATCCATCCAGATGTGTGTTTAAGTTGCCACCTTAGATAAACCATTAATTAACAATCTCACATCTGTCATGGATTTGACTCACCCAATCCACGTCTACTAGCATAGCATGGCATAATAAGCAAACGTAGAAGTAACTCCCAAAGGTTTGAAAATAAACTGGTAATAGGTACTACCTCATCGACTTCCCATCCCACAATTTAATTAGATCCTAATCATGCAATGTGTGAGGATTGATCGAATGCAATAAAACTGGGTAGTAGAGAAGGTATGATCAAAGTGTTACTTGCCTTGCTGATGATCCGGGAAACCTAGCGATTCGAAGTAACAGGCGGTGCACTCCGGATACTCTATCGCAAACAAACAAACGAGCATACAATAAGTACTCATCTAATGCACAGGTAAAACTCAAATAAGAGATCTAACCAGAAGGTTCAACATAAGAACTCCGGTTGGCAAAAATATCAAATCGAACGAAGCAACGAAAGTCAAACGGCGAAAGACAACAACTTCGTTCTAGTAATCTGGATCTAGTGAAAAATTTTACAGTAGCAAAATCTTGTTTAAGTTGATTAAACGGATAGACGGTTTCGAGACGAAACTCTAGGCGCTTGAATCGCCTGATTCCGATAAACGAGCAAAAAGTTAAACTAAAACGAAAATCGGATCAGGAATCGCGATCAGATAAATCGCGGATTTAATCCGAGAAAAAGAAAACTGACGAACAGTTAATCGACCGGACGTTCGTTAACAGAAACTAACCGGTGAACACGTTCGCTAAAACGAACGGATCGGTGAACGTTCACTAACTAAATAAACCAGGGAAAAAAATAAACCGATTAGGGTTTTGAAAAAAAATAAACCAAGGTGGTTTTTTTAAAAAAACGAACGGCGAACGGCGGCGGCTATACCTCTGGCGAGGCACTCCGGCGGGCGGGGCGGGGCTCCGGTGG
>NC_057809.1:361091458-361116903 GCF_018294505.1 Triticum aestivum
CGGGGCGGCTGCGGCGTCGGGCGGCGGCGCGGTGACGGCTCGGCGACGGGAGGCTCGGGGTGGGGTGGGGTGAGGTCAGGGCGGCGGGGGTCCGGTATTTAAGGAGGGGGTGTGCTACCTTGGGGGAGGGGGCACGGCGGGGCAGCTCCGAGCCGGACTTGGGCGGCGGCGCGGCTCCGGTCTCCTGGAGGGAGACGGCAGGCGGCGGGGTGGGCCGTCGACTAGGCCTTGGCCCAGTCAGCGCGCGGCGCATTTTTTTTAAATATTCTGCTCGTAAGAAAAAGAAAAAAAGGAATACTAAACGGACTCCAAAAATTCCGAAATAAATTTTCACGGGCTTCTAAAATCAAGCCTCACAAGGTGAACATTTATTTGGGGCCAAAATGCAATTTTGAAAAACGCATTTTTTTCCTAAATTCAAATAAAACACCAAAAACTCCGAAATAAAATCTTATTTGATTTTATTATTAAATCCTCAATAGTTCTGCATTTTGGGAAAGTCATTTTATTCCCTCTCTCATATTTTTGTAATAGAAATAATTGATGATAAAATAAATAAAATCAAATGATCCTATTCTCAAAATTTGAGAAAACTCAAATATGAAAATATCGAAATCCCCAACTCTCTCTGTGGGTCATTGAGTTGCGTAGAACTTCTAGGATCAGCCAGAATGCAAAAGAAATATGATATGCATTGATGATCTAATGTATAATATTCCAAATTGAAAATTTGGGATGTTACAAGTTCATAGTATTAACTCTATTGGAAAAATGCCATTGATTATATTTGGATGTTTTGAACTTCCTCTTCCTACTGTCAAGAAGAAATATGATATTCTTATTATTGGGGATGTGCATATCCCTGTTGAGGTAACATAGTGTTATTCAAAATTTCTCCGGTTCCATGTTATTCGAAATGAGTTCGTTAACAAGACTTGATCAACCTTGTTAGTGGATTCCTTTTGATGATCATGAGATGGATGAAACTAGAAGGCACAACCTTCTGTACCCCACTTTTACTTTCTGTTATTTATATTAAATAAAATAAAAATAAATATTTTTCTGTCTGTTATCTGATTATCCGTGCAATATAAAAATACCTCGAAAATAAAAGTTCTCCAAATGCCCTGAAATTTAAATATGATTTTTTTCTAGAATATTTGAGGATTTATGGAACTGAGAACATACCAGGGGGGTCAACCACCTGCCCACGAGGGTGGATGGCGCGCCCACCCCTCTAGGGCGCGCCCCCTGCCTTGTGGGCCCACAGTGGCCCTCCTCCACTTATTCCTGCACCCACACACTTCATCTTCCTCCCACAAACACGAATAACCAGCTCAAACCCGAGTCCAAGCTCGTTTTGCTGCCATTTTCGATCTCCTTGCTCAAAGCACCTCTGACAAAACTGCTTGGGGAGATTGTTCCTTGGTATGTGACTCCTCCATTGGTCCAATTAGTTTTTGTTCTAGTGCTTTATTCATTGCAAATTTGTGTTGCTTAGGTGACCCTGTTCTTGAGCTTGCATGTCAAATTTATATGGTCAAAAGTAGTTTTGATGCATGATATAGGCCATAGGCACTTGTAGGAGTAGTTGCTATCAATATTATTGAGTTTGGTTTACTTTTATTTTGAAGTTACTAAAAAATTTCAGAATTTTTCAGAGGAAGAAATATGCTTAGGAAAATGTTTCGAGGTGGTTCTTCAAGGAAGCAAGGACTCAGGCTTGCAATGTGTGATGCTGATGAAGAGCCATCAAGAGACGCTCCAGTGCGTCCTTGTGAGTGGCCGTCTGAGAACTTTATGGATCGAGCGGGAATTAAGGAAGAATTTAACGCATATTTGCGTAACGCTGATCTTGTGAGCTTCAAGGACGAGAAGTGCAGCCAGTATCACTATCTCACCAGTACCTTTGTGAGGAGGTTTGAATTTTCAACTTCACGCAAGAGGAGGATATACTATTACCAGAGAGGAGGCAGATGAGTACGAGAGGAGAGAGGAGGCCGCTCGTCGCCACGCTGCAGCTCAGCAGGCGATAGCCGCTGCATCGTAGTACGACCCCAACTATAATTACGGATATCCGCCAGGCCAGCCATGGCCATAGACCAACTTAGGCCAAAAGCCTAAGCTTGGGGGAGTACGTATTTCCCACCGACATTACATTTATGCTCACACACTCATTGCTAGATGTCGGTGCTCATACTTTTTCATTGTATCATCCATGCTAGTTTATTTTCCTTTTTATGCTTTCTTCTTGTGTGTTTAATAAACCTTAAGAAAAACCAAAAAATTAGTTGTAGTTTTTAATTAATTTACCTTCCATGCTTGTAGTAGTAATTAAAAAGAAAACCCAAAAACATTTCATGTTCTTCTTTTGCTTGTTGGGAGCTTTCCCGTGTAAATAGTTTTATTTCTTTTCTTTTATTTGGGGGTCGATAGGAGAAGACCATAATTAAATTGTAGAAGTGGCTCTTATATGCATTATTGTTGATCTGACAAAAGAGCCCATATTGCCTTGTCTTCTCCTGTTTTTTGAATGCTTGCAGATTCCAGCTTAGTCCAATGCACGTGCACTATTATTATTATTCACATCATTCGATCGTGCAAGTGAAAGGCAATTATGATGATATATGATGGACTGGCTGAGATGAGAATAAATGATACGAACACGACCTCTTTTGTTTTTGTAAATATGATTAGTTCATCGTTCCTGATTCAGCCTATTATGAATAAACATGTTTCCAATGACAATTAGAGATCATAGTTTTTTATGCCATGCTTGATTAGCTATGAGTTATAATGGTTTACCTTGCGTGCCAACATGCTATTAAAATGGTTATGATGTGGTATGATAGGGTGGTATCCTCCTCTGAATGATTTAAGTGTCTTGACTTGGCACATGTTCACGCATGAAGTTGAAACAAAATCAACATAGCCTTCACGATATTTATGTTCATGGTGGATTATATCCTACTCATGCTTGCATTCGATGTTGATTAATTTTAATGCATTTTCATGACTGTTGTCGCTCTCTAGCTGGTCGCTTCCCAGTCTTTTGCTAACCTTCACCTGTACTAAGCGGGAATACTGCTTGTGCATCCAAATCCCTTAAACCCCAAAGTTATTCCACATGAGTCCACTATACCTACCTATATATGGTATCTACCTGTTGTTCCAAGTAAATTTGTATGTGCCAAACTCTAAACCTTCAAATAAATATCCTGTTTTGTATGCTCGAATAGCTCATGTATCAACTAGGGTTGTCTGTATCTTCCATGTTAGGCGGGTTATTCTCAAGAGGAGTGGACTCCGCTCCTCACTCACGAGATAAATGGCTGGTCACCGGTATGCCTAGTCCCATGCTTTATACAAACTAAATCAAAATAATCGCAAACAAAACTCCCCCTGGGACTCTTGTTAGTTGGAGGCACTCATTGTTTCGAGCAAGCCATGGATTGATGCTTGTTGGTGGAAGGGGGAGTATAAACTTTACCATTCTGTTTGGGAACCGCCTATAATGTGTGTAGCATGGAAGGTATCGCCATCTCTTGGTTGTTATGTTGACAATGAAAGTATACCGCTCAAAATATTATTCACCTCTGTTTCAAAACCGAGCTCTGGCACCTCTACAAATCCCTGCTTCCCTCTGCGAAGGGCCTATCTATTTACTTTTATGCTGAGTCATCATCCTCTTATTAAAAAGCACCAGTTATAGAGCACCGCTGTCATTTGCATTCATTATTGTTAGTTTACATTGAGTATGACTTGACTGGATCTCTTTTACCATGAATTACAATGTCTAGTCGGTCCTTGGTCTTTAAAGGTGCTCTGCATTTATGTTTTGTGGTGTCAGAAAGGGCTAGCGAGATACCATCTTGTTATATCATATTATGATTGTTTTGAGAAAGTGTTGTCATCCGAGATTTATTATTATGGCTCGCTAGTTGATTATGCTATTGATATGAGTAAACTTGAGACCTATGCGTTATTGCGAATGTGGTTAGTTATAATCTTTGCTGAAAACTTGAATGTTGGCTTTACATATTTACAACAACAAGAGCAAACAGAGTTTGTAAAAGTTTTGCTTTATCACTTTCAGTTTGTCAACTGAATTTCTTGAGGACAAGCAAAGGTTTAAGCTTGGGGGAGTTGATACGTCTCCAACGTATCTACTTTTCCAAACACTTTTGCCCTTGTTTTGGACTCTAACTTGCATGATTTGAATGGAACTAACCCGGACTGACGCTGTTTTCAGCAGAATTACCATGGTGTTATTTATGTGCAGGAGCAAACATTCTCGGAATGGCCTGAAACTTCACGGAGCCACTTTTCAGAAAATAAGAAAAATACCTGCCAAAGATGAAGGCCAGGGGGCCCACCGTCTCTCCACAAGGGTGGGGGGCGCGCCTGCCCCCCTAGGGCGTGCCCCCTACCTCGTGGGCCCCCTGTTGCCTCTCCAACTCCAACTCCACCTCCATATATTGAGTTTCGGGGAGAAAAAAATCAGAGAGAAGAAATCATCGCGTTTTACGATACGGAGCCGCCGCCAAGCCCTAAAACCTCTCGGGAGGGCTGATCTGGAGTCCGTTCAGGGCTCCGGAGAGGGGAATCCGTCGCCATCGTCATCACCAACCATCTTCCATCGCCAATTTCATGATGCTCACCGCCGTGCGTGAGTACAAAAGATGTCATGCAAGTTCTTTTCCATAAGCACGTATGACTATATTCGGAATACATGCCTACATTACATCAATGAACTGGAGCTAGTTCTGTGTCACCCTAGGTTATGACTGTTACATGATGAACCACATCCGGCATAATTCTCCATCACTAATCCATTGCCTACGAGCTTACCATATATTGTTCTTCGCTTATTTACTTTCCCGTTGCTATTGCTATCATCACTACAAAATACCAAAAACATTACTTTTACTACCGTTACCATTTATTACCGTTACCACTACTATCATATTACCTTGCTACTAAACACTTTGCTGCAGATATTAAGTTTCCAGGTGTGGTTGAATTGACAACTCAGCTGCTAATACTTGAGAGTATTCTTTGGCTCCCCTTGTGTCGAATCAATAAATTTGGGTTGAATACTTTACCCTCGAAAACTGTTGCGATCCCCTATACTTGTGGGTTATCAAAGCGTTTGACAATCCGGTTGATGTAGTCAAACTTCTTCTCGTTCTGACCGATCAAGCATCGAACGTACGGCACCTCCGAGTTCTGCACACGTTCAGCTCGATGATGTCCCATGAACTCTTGATCCAGCAAAGTGTTGAGGGAGAGTTCCTTCTGTTGGGTTTCGTAGAAATTTCAAAAAATTTCCTACGCACATGCAAGATCATGTGATGCATAGCAACGAGAGGGGAGAGTGTTGTCTACGTACTCAACGCAGACCGACTGCGGAAGCGATGACACGATGTAGAGGAAGTAGTTGTACGTCTTCACGATCCAACCGATCAAGCACCGAAACTACGGCACCTCCGAGTTCAAGCACACGTTCAGCTTGATGACGATCCCCGGACTCCGATCCAGCAAAGTGTCAGGGAAGAGTTCCGTCAGCACGACGGCGTGGTGAGGATCTTGATGATCTACAGCAGCAGGGCTTCGTCTAAACTCCACTACAGTATTATCGAGGAATATGGTGGCAGGGGGCACCGCACACGGCTAAGGAATAGATCACGTGGATCAACTTGTGTGTCTAGAGGTGCCCCCTGCCTCCGTATATAAAGGAGCCAAGGGGGAGGGGTGCGGCCAGCCCTAGGGAGGCGCAGGAGGAGTCCTACTCCTACCGGGAGTAGGACTCCCCCCCCCCCCCCAATCCTATTCCAAATAGGATTCCCAAGGGGGAAAGAGAGAGAGAGGTGGCCGGCCACCTCTCCTAGTCCTAGTTGGACTAGGGGAGGGGGGAGGCGCGCAGCCCACCATGGGCAGCCCCTTTTACTTTTCCACTAAAGCCCAATAAGGCCCATATGGCTCCCGGGGGGTTCCGGTAACCTCCCGGTAATCCGGTAAAATCCCGATTTCACTCGGAACACTTCCGATATCCAAATATAGGCTTCCAATATATCAATCTTTACGTCTCGACCATTTCGAGACTCCTCGTCATGTCCGTGATCATATCCGGGACTCCGAACAACCTTCGGTACATCAAAATGCATAAACTCATAATATCACTGTCATCGTAACCTTAAGCGTGCGGACCCTACGGGTTCGAGAACGATGTAGACATGACCGAGACACGTCCCAGTCAATAACCAATAGCGGGACCTGGATGCCCATATTGGCTCCTACATATTCTACGAAGATCTTTATCGGTCAGACCGCATAACAACATATGTTGTTCCCTTTGTCATCGGTATGTTACTTGCCCGAGATTCGATCGTCGGTATCCAATACCTAGTTCAATCTCGTTACCGGCAAGTCTCTTTACTCGTTTGTAATACATCATCTCGCAACTAACTCATTAGTTGCAATGCTTGCAAGGCTTATGTGATGTGCATTACCGAGAGGGCCCAGAGATACCTCTCCGACAGTCGGAGTGACAAATCCTAATCTCGAAATACGCCAACCCAACATCTACCTTTGGAGACACCTGTAATGCTCCTTTATAATCACCCAGTTACGTTGTGACATTTGGTAGCACCCAAAGTGTTCCTCCGGTAAACGGGAGTTGCATAATCTCATAGTCATAGGAACATGTATAAGTCATGAAGAAAAGCAATAGCAACATACTAAACGATCGGGTGCTAAGCTAATGGAATGGGTCATGTCAATCAGATCATTCAACTAATGATGTGACCTCGTTAATCAAATAACAACTCCTTTGTCTATGGTTAGGAAACATAACCATCTTTGATTAACGAGCTAGTCTAGTAGAGGCACACTAGTGACACTTTGTTTGTCTATGTATTCACACATGTATCATGTTTCCGGTTAATACAATTCTAGCATGAATAATAAACATTTATCATGATATAAGGAAATAAATAATAACTTTATTATTGCCTCTAGGGCATATTTCCTTCAGTCTCCCACTTGCACTAGAGTCAATAATCTAGATTACACTGTAATGATTCTAACACCCATGGAGCCTTGGTGCTAATCATGTTTTGCTCGTGGAAGAGGCTTAGTCAACGGGTCTGCAACATTCAGATCCGTATGTATCTTGCAAATCTCTATGTCTCCCACCTGGACTAGATCCCGGATGGAATTGAAGCGTCTCTTGATGTGTTTGGTCCTTTTGTGAAATCTAGATTCCTTTGCCAAGGCAATTGCACCAGTATTGTCACAAAAGATTTTCATTGGACCCGATGCACTAGGTATGACACCTAGATCGGATATGAACTCCTTCATCCAGACTCCTTCGTTCGCTGCTTCCGAAGCAGCTATGTACTCCGCTTCACATGTAGATCCCGCTACGACGCTTTGTTTAGAACTGCACCAACTGACAGCTCCACCGTTTAATGTAAACACGTATCCGGTTTGCGATTTAGAATCGTCCGGATCAGTGTCAAATCTTGCATCAACGTAACCTTTTACGGTGAGCTCTTTGTCACCTCCATATACGAGAAACATATCCTTAGTCCTTTTCAGGTATTTTAGGATGTTCTTGACCGCTGTCCAGTGATCCACTCCTGGATTACTTTGGTACCTCCCTGCTAAACTTATAGCAAGGCACACATCAGGTCTGGTACACAGCATTGCATACATGATAGATCCTATGGCTGATGCATAGGGAACATCTTTCATATTCTCTCTATCTTCTGCAGTGGTCGGGCATTGAGTCTTACTCAACTTCACACCTTGTAACACAGGCAAGAACCCTTTCTTTGCTTGATCCATTTTGAACTTCTTCAAAATTTTGTCAAGGTATGTGCTTTGTGAAAGTCCAATTAAGCGTCTTGATCTATCTCTATAGATCTTAATGCCTAATATGTAAGCAGCTTCACCGAGGTCTTTATTGAAAAACTTTTATTCAAGTATCCCTTTATGCTATCCAGAAATTCTATATCATTTCCAATCAGCAATATGTCATCCACATATAATATCAGAAATGCTACAGAGCTCCCACTCACTTTCTTGTAAATACAGGCTTCTCCGAAAGTCTGTATAAAACCAAATGCTTTGATCACACTATCAAAACGTTTATTCCAACTCCGAGAGGCTTGCACCAGTCCATAAATGGATCGCTGGAGCTTGCACACTTTGTTAGCTCCCTTTGGATCGACAAAACCTTCCGGTTGCATCATATACAACTCTTCTTCCAGAAATCCATTCAGGAATGCAGTTTTGACATCCATCTGCCAAATTTCATAATCATAAAAGCGGCAATCGCTAACATGATTCGGATGGACTTAAGCATCGCTACGGGTGAGAAGGTCTCATCGTAGTCAATCCCTTGAACTTGCTGAAAACCTTTTGCGACAAGTCGAGCTTTGTAGACAGTAACATTACCATCACTGTCAGTCTTCTTCTTAAAGATCCATTTATTCTCAATTGCTTGCCGATCATCGGGCAAGTCAACCAAAGTCCATACTTTGTTCTCATACATGGATCCCATCTCAGATTTCATGGCTTCAAGCCACTTTGCGGAATCTGGGCTCACCATCGCTTCTTCATAGTTCGTAGGTTCATCATGATCTAGTAGCATGACTTCCAGAACAGGATTACCGTACCACTCTGGTGCGGATCTTACTCTGGTTGATCTACGAGGTTCAGTAGTATCTTGATCTGAAGTTTCATGATCATTATCATTGGCTTCCTCACTAACTGGTGTAGGTGTCACTGAAACAGTTTTCTGTGATGTACTACTTTCCAGTAAGGGAGCAGGTACAGTTACCTCGTCAAGTTCTACTTTCCTCCCACTCACTTCTTTCGAGAGAAACTCCTTCTCTAGAAAGGATCCATTCTTAGCAACGAATGTCTTGCCTTCGGATCTGTGATAGAAGGTGTACCCAACAGTCTCCTTTGGGTATCCTATGAAGACACATTTCTCCGATTTGGGTTCGAGCTTATCAGGTTGAAGCTTTTTCACATAAGCATCGCAGCCCCAAACTTTAAGAAACGACAACTTTGGTTTCTTGCCAAACCACAGTTCATAAGGCGTCGTCTCAACGGATTTTGATGGTGCCCTATTTAACGTGAATGCGGCCGTCTCTAGAGCGTATCCCCAAAACAATAGCGGTGAATCAGTAAGAGACATCATAGATCTCACCATATCCAGTAAAGTACGATTACGACGTTCGGACACACCATTACGCTGTGGTGTTCCGGGTGGCGTGAGTTGCGAAACTATTCCACAATTTTTCAAATGTACACCAAACTCGTAACTCAAATATTCTCCTCCATGATCAGATCGCAGAAACTTTATTTTCTTGTTACGATAATTTTCAACTTCACTCTGAAATTCTTTTAACTTTTCAAATGTTTCAGACTTATGTTTCATTAAGTAGATATACCCATATCTGCTTAAATCATCTGTGAAGGTGAGAAAATAACGATATCCGCCACGAGCCTCAATATTCATCAGACCACATACATCGGCATGTATGATTTCCAACAAATCTGTTGCTCTCTCCATAGTACCGGAGAACGGTGTTTTAGTCATCTTGCCCATGAGGCACGGTTCGCAAGTACCAAGTGATTCATAATCAAGTGGTTCCAAAAGTCCATCAGTATGGAGTTTCTTCATGCGCTTTACACCGATATGACCTAAACGACAGTGCCACAAATAAGTTGCACTTTCATTATCAACTCTGCATCTTTTGGTTTCAACATTATGAATATGTGTATTACTACTATCGAGATTCAATAAGAATAGACTACTCTTCAAGGGTGCATGACCATAAAAGATATTACTCATATAAATAGAACAACCATTATTATTTGATTTAAATGAATAACCGTCTCGCATTAAACAAGATCCAGATATAATGTTCATGCTCAACGCTGGCACCAAATAACAATTATTTAGGTCTAATATTAATCCCGAAGGTAGATGTAGAGGTAGCGTGCCGACCGCGACCACATCGACTTTGGAACCGTTTCCCACGCGCATCGTCACCTCGTCCTTTGCCAGTGCCCGCTTATTCTGTAGTCCCTGTTTCGAGTTGCAAATATTAGCAACAGAACCAGTATCAAATACCCAGGTGCTACTGTGTGCTCTAGTAAGGTACACATCAATAACATGTATATCACATATACCTTTGTTCACCTTGCCATCCTTCTTATCCGCCAAATACTTGGGGCAGTTCCGCTTCCAGTGACCAGTCTGCTTGCAGTAGAAGCACTCAGTTTCAAGCTTAGGTCCAGACTTGGGTTTCTTCTCCTGAGCAGCAACTTGCTTGCTGTTCTTCTTGAAGTTCCCCTTCTTCTTCCCTTTGCCCTTTTTCTTGAAACTAGTGGTTTTGTTAACCATCAACACTTGATGCTCCTTCTTGATTTCTACCTCCGCAGCTTTCAGCATTGCGAAGAGCTCGGGAATAGTCTTGTTCATCCCTTGCATATTATAGTTCATCACGAAGCTCTTGTAGCTTGGTGGCAGTGATTGGATAATTCTGTCAATGACGCAATCATCCGGAAGATTAACTCCCAATTGAATCAAGTGATTATTATACCCATACATTTTGAGTATATGCTCACTGACAGAACTGTTCTCCTCCATCTTGCAGCTATAGAACTTATTGGAGACTTCATATCTCTCAATTCGGGCATTTGCTTGAAATATTAACTTCAACTCCTGAAACATCTCATATGCTCCATGACGTTCAAAACGTCGTTGAAGTCCCGATTCTAAGCCGTAAAGCATGGCACACTGAACTATCGAGTAGTCATCAGCTTTGCTCTGCCAGACGTTCATAACATCTGGTGTTGCTCCAGCAGCAGGCCTGGCACCCAGCGGTGCTTCCAGGACGTAATTCTTCTGTGCAGCAATGAGGATAATCCTCAAGTTACGGACCCAGTCCGTGTAATTGCTACCATCATCTTTCAACTTTTCTTTCTCAAGGAACGCATTAAAATTCAACGGAACAACAGCACGAGCCATCTATCTACAATCAACATAAACAAGCAAGATACTATCAGGGACTAAGTTCATGATAAATTTAAGTTCAATTAATCATATTACTTAAGAACTCCCACTTAGATAGACATCCCTCTAATCTTCTAAGTGATTACGTGATCCAAATCAACTAAACCATAACCGATCATCACGTGAGATGGAGTAGTTTTCAATGGTGAACATCGTTATGTTGATCATATCTACTATATGATTCACGCTCGACCTTTCGGTCTCCGTGTTCCGAGGCCATATCTGCATATGCTAGGCTCGTCAAGTTTAACCTGAGTATTCTGCGTGTGCAAAACTGGCTTGCACCCGTTGTAGGTGGACGTAGAGCTTATCACACCCGATCATCACATGGTGTCTGGGCACGACGAACTTTGGCAACGGTGCATACTCAGGGAGAACACTTATTGATAATTTAGTGAGAGATCATCTTATAATGCTACTGCTAATCAAAGCAAGATAAGATGCATAAAAAGATAAACATCACATGCAATCAATATAAGTGATATGATATGGCCATCATCATCTTGTGCTTATGATCTCCATCTCCGAAGCACCGTCGTGATCACCATCGTCACCGGCGCGACACCTTGATCTCCATCGTAGCATCGTTGTCATCTCGCCAATCTTATGCTTCCACGACTATCACTACCGCTTAGTAATAAAGTAAAGCATTACATCGCGATTGCATTGCATACAATAAAGCGACAACCATATGGCTCCTGCCAGTTGCCGATAACTCGGTTACAAAACATGATCATCTCATACAATAAAATTTAGCATCATGCTTTGACCATATCACATCACAACATGCCCTGCAAAAACAAGTTAGACGTCCTCTACTTTGTTGTTGCAAGTTTTACGTGGCTGCTATGGGCTTAAGCAAGAACCAATCTCACCTACGCATCAAAACCACAATGATAGTTTGTCAAATAGACTCTGTTTTAACCTTCGCAAGGACCGGGCGTAGCCATACTTGGTTCAACTAAAGTCGGAGAGACAGTCGCCCGCAAGCCACCTGTGTGCAAAGCACGTCGGGGGAACCGGTCTCGCGCAAGCGTACGCGTAAGGTTGGTCCGGGTCATCTGGTCCAACAATGCCGCCGAACCAAAGTATGACATGCTGGTAGGCAGTATGACTTATATCGCCCACAACTCACTTGTGTTCTACTCGTGCATATTACATCAACATAAATAACCTAGGCTCGGATGCCACTGTTGGGTTTCGTAGTAATTTCAAAAAAATTCCTACGCACACGCAAGATCATGTGATGCATAGCAACGAGAGGGGAGAGTGTTGTCTACGTACTCAACGCAGACTGACTGCGGAAGCGATGACACGACGTAGAGGAAGTAGTCGTACGTCTTCACGATCCAACCGATCAAGCACCGAAACTACGGCACCTCCGAGTTCGAGCACACGTTCAGCTCGATGACGATCCCCGGACTCCGATCCAGCAAAGTGTCGGGGAAGAGTTCTGTCAGCACGACGGCGTGGTGACGATCTTGATGATCTACAGCAGCAGGGCTTCGCCTAAACTCCGCTACAGTATTATCGAGGAATATGGTGGCAGGGGGCACCGCACACGGCTAAGGAATAGATCACGTGGATCAACTTGTGTGTCTAGAGGTGCCCCCTGCCTCCGTATATAAAGGAGCCAAGGGGGAGGGGTGCGGCTAGCCCTATGGAGGCGCAGGAGGAGTCCTACTCCTACTAGGAGTAGGACTCCCCCCCCCCCCAATCCTATTCCAAATAGGATTCCCAAGGGGGGAAGAGAGAGAGAGGTGGACGGCCACCTCTCCTAGTCCTAGTTGGGCTAGGGGAGGGGGGGAGGCACGCAGCCCACCATGGGCAGCCCCTTTCACTTTTCCACTAAAGCCCAATAAGGCCCATATGGCTCCCGGGGGGTTCCGGTAACCTCCCGGTAATCCGGTAAAATCCCGATTTCACCCGGAACACTTCCGATATCCAAATATAGGCTTCCAATATATCAATCTTTACATCTCGACCATTTTGAGACTCCTCGTCATGTCGGTGATCATATCCGGGACTCCAAACAACCTTCGGTACATCAAAATGCATAAACTCATAATATCACTATCATCGTAACCTTAAGCGTGCGGACCCTACGGGTTCGAGAACGATGTAGACATGACCGAGACACGTCTCCGGTCAATAACCAATAGCGGGACCTGGATGCCCATATTGGCTCCTACATATTCTACGAAGATCTTTATCGGTCAGACCGCATAACAAAATACGTTGTTCCCTTTGTCATCGGTATGTTACTTGCCCGAGATTCGATCGTCGGTATCCAATACCTAGTTCAATCTCGTTACCGGCAAGTCTCTTTACTCGTTCTGTAATACATCATCTCGCAACTAACTCATTAGTTGCAATGCTTGCAAGGCTTATGTGATGTGCATTACCGAGAGGGCCCAGAGATACCTCTCCGACAATCGGAGTGACAAATCCTAATCTCGAAATACGCCAACCCAACATCTACCTTTGGAGACACCTGTAATGCTCCTTTATAATCACCCAGTTACATTGTGACGTTTGGTAGCACCCAAAGTGTTCCTCCGGTAAACGGGAGTTGCATAATCTCATAGTCATAGGAACATGTATAAGTCATGAAGAAAAGCAATAGCAACATACTAAACGATCGGGTGCTAAGCTAATGGAATGGGTCATGTCAATCAGATCATTCAACTAATGATGTGACTTCGTTAATCAAATAACAACTCCTTTGTCTATGGTTAGGAAACATAACCATCTTTGATTAACGAGCTAGTCTAGTAGAGGCATACTAGTGACACTCTGTTTGTCTATGTATTCACACATGTATTATGTTTCCGGTTAATACAATTCTAGCATGAATAATAAACATTTATCATGATATAAGGAAATAAATAATAACTTTATTATTGCCTCTAGGGCATATTTCCTTCACCTTCAGCACGACGGCATGGTGACAGTGATGGTGAAGTGATCCGCGTAGGGCTTCGCCTAAGCACTACGTGAATATGACCGGAGGCGTAAACCGTGGAGGGGGTGCCGCACATGGCTAGGAATCAATGTTGTGTGTTCTAGAGGTGCCCCCTACCACATATATATAGGTGGGAGATGGAGAGGGGCTGCAAGGGGCGCCCCAAGTAGGACTAATCCTACTTCGGCGCCTCCCACAAGTCGGCCTCCCCCCTTCCATAAGTGCCCGGACCCTCCCCTTTCCTTCTCCCTTCCTTTCATTCTCCTCCTATTCGTCCTATAGGGGGCGCACCAGCCCCTTCGGGGCTAGTCTGTCCCTCTCTTGGCCCATTAGGCCCATATAGCTTGTCGGGGGTTGCCCGAAACCCCTTCCGGTGACCCGATACATACCCGATACCCCCGGAACACTTCCGGTGTCCAAATACTATCGTCCTATATATGAATCTTTACCTCTCAACCATTTTAAGACTCCTTGTCATGTCCGTGATCTCATCCGAGACTCTGAACAACATTCGGTCACCAAATCACATAATTCATATAATACAAAATCGTCATCGAACGTTAAGCTTGCGGACCCTGCGGGTTCGAGAACTATGTAGAAATGACCGAGGCACCTCTCCAGTCAATAACCAACAGTGGAACCTGGATGCTCATATTAGTTCCCACATATTCTACGAAGATCTTTATCGGTCGTACCGTAATGACAACATATGTTATTCCCTTTGTCATCGGTATGTTACTTGCCCGAGATTCAATCATCGGTATCTTCATACCTGGTTCAATCTCGTTACTGGCAAGTCTCTTTACTCGTTCCGTAATACATCATCCCATAACTAACTCATTAGTCACATTGCTTGCAAGGCTTATTATGATGTGCATTACCGAGAGGGCCCAAAGACACCTCTCCGATACTCAAGAGTGACAAATCCTAATCTCGATCTGTGCCAACCCAACAAACACCTTCGGAGATACCTCTAGAGCATCTTTATAATCACACGGTTACATTGTGATGTTTGATAGCACACAAGGTATTCCTTCGGTATCCGGGGGTTGCATAATCTCATAGTCAAAGAAATATGTATATGACAAGAAGAAAGCAATAGCAATAAAACTTAACGATCATTATGCTAAGCTAACGAATGGGTCTTGTCCATCACATCATTCTCCTAATGATGTGATCCCGTTCATCAAATGACAACACATGTCTATGGTTAGGAAACTTAACCATCTTTGATTAACGAGCTAGTCTAGTAGAGGCATACTAGGGACACCGTGTTTTGTCTATGTATCCACACATGTTTTTCAAGGATGCGTCAAGAGCTTGACGCATCAGAAGCATAGATAGGAAGTGCCAAGAATGGAAAACAAGTCTTTACAACTCCACGGCTTACAAAGCCAAAAAGATGATCCACATGTGGATCACTCGCCGCTATCCAACCTCACTACTCTACGTGGCAAAGAGTCGTGCTCACGAAGCAAACCCGCGGTCCTCCAGTCCTGCCCCTCCTCGTCAATCCTCCTAAGCACTACATCTGCCGAGGGGGAAGCACCATTGAACACTATGTCATTCCGGTGTCTCCAGATCGTCCATGCCACAAGGGTGACCACCGTCCAAATCTCTTTCCTTAGTTGCTTCTGCAGAGTGAGGGCGGTCCACCATTGCACCAAGGTAGCATCTGCCATAGGCATCCAAGAGGGCTTACCCCACGCATTGGTAATACAGGACCAAACTTGCCTAGCAAACACACACCCCAACAGCAAGTGGTCAATGGTCTCCTGGGCTTGGTCACAAAAAGGACATGCAGAGGGGTGAGGCAAGTGACGTCATTGGAGTCTATATGTTGTCCAACATCTATTCCACGTCGCAAGCCATGCAAATACCTTGCAAGTAGCCGGCGCCCTGGATCTCCAGATCTGAGTAGCGCCGTTCGCCTCAATCCTACCCGCAAAACACGCCATGTAAGCAGATTTAGCCGAGAACTGCCCAGTGCTATCCCAAGCCCAATGGATCCTATCCTCCATCCCTGGCGTGAGATCCACATCCTGCATCCTGTCCACCAGAGCAATGAACTCGAGCAGAGCACGCGTATTCATGTCCGGGGAAATGTCTTGCCACCATCCTTCCACCATGGCCTGCCTCACCGTCTTAAGCCGTGCTGGCTTTCTCACAAAAGCATACAGGTTAGGCATTAGCTCCTCAATATGGCCATCCCAGAGCCACCAATCAGTCCAGAAGCGCGCTGATTCGCCGTTTCCAAGCACTCAATGTGTTGTCGCTCTGTAGATCCCCAAGGACTCGCACGATACTTGCAAATTGAACTTGTTCCAAGGTCTGTGGGGGTCAGTTCTCTCGAGCCATGGCCATCTTGCCCGCAGCACCGCGTTCAACAGTCTCAAATTGGGAATCCCCAGGCCGCCGAGCTCGTTGGGTGTGCAAACCTGATCCCAAGCAACCAGACAGTGGCCTCCCTGCACGTCTCGACGCCCCTTCCACAGAAATCCATGGTAGATCTTGTTGGCTGTTCTAATAGTCTTGACAGGCAGATCGATCGCCATCATGGCATGAATAGGCATGGAGGCAAGCATAGTACAAAGGAGCTCCAGCCTGCCTGCATAGAAGAGAAGCCTGGCCTGCCAGGCACGCAATCGGTCAGCCATCTTGTCGATCAGGTACCGTAACTGCATGGCCGATATCTTCCGTAAACCCAAGGGCAGCCCAAGGTACTGACAGGGCCAACCAAGCACCTGACACTCCATCTCGATGGCGATCTCAAGCACCTGCTCCTCCGTACATCTAATTGGGTGGGCGGAACTCTTGATTAGATTCGTGTGTAGGCCCGACACCGCGCCTAAGTCGCGAAGCAACACCGTGCATGCCCTGAGACTCTGCAGATCCAGCTTGATGAAAGTAACCACATCGTCAGCATATATGGACGTGGTACTTCGAAGGCCATTGGGCGCGAGAGGCTGCAGCACACCAGCCACTGAGGCCGAGCGCAGGAGGTGGTGAAGAGCTTCCATCACCAGGACAAACAGAAGTGGCGAGGCTGGGTCCCCCTGCCGCAGGCCCTGTCTGTTGTAGATGATCTCGCCGGGAATGCCATTGAGCAGCACCCTAGTGGAAGAAGATGCAAGTAAACCGGCAATCCATGACGTCCACTTGACTCCAAATCCCATGTGCCTTAGCACATCCATCAAGAAGGCCCAGTTCACCGTGTCGAAGGCCTTCGTAATATCTAGCTTGAGCATCACCGCATCCTTCTTAGTGGCATGTAGCTTCCTAGCCAGCCCTTGCTGAACGCGCTCTGGTGCGCCCCGACCAAGTCTGGCATCTCCTCAGCCAACCGAATAGCCAACACCTTCGCCACAAGCTTCGGGAAACTATGTATCAAGCTGATGGGTCGGAACTCTCGGATCTCCATCGCGGCTGCCGTCTTGGGTAGCAAAGTGATGAAGGCCTGATTAATGGACGTGAGACCACGGAAATCCAGTCTCTGTAGGGTACCGAACGCCTCCATCACGTCGTCCTTAATGACCGGCCAACAAGCCACATAAAACCTGGCCGAGAACCCGTCGGGCCCCGGTGCCTTGTCCAAGCCTTGCGCGCGCACCGCGGCTAAAACTTCCTCCTTAGTGAAATCACGGTCCAAATGATCTAGGACCTTACGTGGCATACCAATTTCCTCCATGTTGAGCGTGAAATCCCTCTCAGCAGACTCCCCAAGCAAACGGGAGAAGGAGTCCACGGCCTCGGCCATAACCTCGTGATCAGCAGTCAGAACTCCGTCCACCCGAAGCTTGGGGATGTAGTTTTTTCGACGACGGTGACTAGCGTGGGCATGAAAATATTCCGTGCACGCATCCCCCTCCCGCAGCCACAGAACCCTAGACCGCCGCCTAGCAATCGTGCGCTCAAGCTAAGCCAAACCCAACAGCTTATGCTTGAGCAGCCTCCTGAGCTCCATTTCCTCCATTGTAAGGACATGACTCTCCATGGCGACATCGAGTCGCAAGATGACCTCATTGGCGATGCGGATTTGCTGCTTGACACTTCTGACGTACTTGTTGCTCCAACTGGCCAAGCACTTGGGCGTAGCCTTTAGCTTGGCCGCAAGTCTCTTGAAAGGATTCCGCACCCACGGCTGACTGCTCCACGCCGACTGAACCACGTCCTAGAAACCATCTATCTTCGTCGAAAAGGACTCGAAGTGAAATCGCCGACCTCTCCGCAAGTTGGCCTCAAGCACCAGGTGTAACAGATAGTGGTCGGAAACACCCGTGCTGAGCGCAAAGAGGAACGATGTTGGGTATAAGTCCTCCCACTCCACAGACACAAGCACTCTGTCCAACTTCTCCAACGTGGGCGTTGAGCGCTCATTCGACCAGGTGTACCTCGTGCCGTTAAGGTAGACCTCATGCATGTCCAAATGCGAGATGCATCTCCTAAACCGCCCCATCATCTGCCTATTTATTCTGTCGTTGCTCTTGTCGGACGGGTCCGCAATCAGGTTGAAATCACCGGAGAGCATCCAGGGACCTGCATGTAAATCCCGGATCTCCCTAAGCTCCTGCATGAAAACAATCTTCTCCGCGTCCTCCTAGGGCCCGTACACCCTGGTGAACCACCAACCAACCGACTCCAGACATTGCACCCATGTCGTGACCGAATTGTCCGTGACATGGGGGTTTGAAAGCTGCACACCACTCGACTTGGCTGCCAACAGAACGCCACGGCGTGTCCCCACCGCAGGCACGTAGAAGAACTGATCAAATGCCAGCCCAAGGCATTGTAGCACTAGCGCAGGGGTCATGTCCTGGATTTTTGTTTCCTGAAGGCAAACAACACTCGCTCCCGAGCCCGAAATGACGTTACTTATAGCATTGCATTTCGCCGGGTTGTTCATCCCGCGTACATTCCACACCACCACAACCTGGCTCGGATCAGCCATAGAAAAGGCCTACGAGCAACCAAGAGGGCAGCACCTAATACAATTCTAGCATGAATAATAAACATTTATCATGATATAAGGAAATATAAATAACAATTTATTATTGTCTCTAAGGCATATTTCCTTCAGTTTTATCCACCTTCTTTTGTTGGGGTGTGCTTTTCCCCGCCCACCCAACCCTGTTTTTCCTTCTAGAAGTCAGAATGTTCAGCCAAGGCAAGTGTTTCTTCTCCGCACTTAAGACCTACCTACGGTGTCGGTGACTTGCTTCAAGTGCATGGAGTTCAAAGACATTGTTCTCGTTACTTTGAGGTTAATTCAACTGCTGCAAAAGTGTCATTTGATAATGGTATTTTGGGGACCATGTTTGCTTGACCGGCGTTATGAAATCTTCACCGCCAACAAGAGCCTCAAATATATCTTTTCCCAGCTTAATCTCAATCTTCGGCAAAGGCGTTGTGTGGATTATATCTCGGATTTTGATCTTGGTATATCTCATACTCTGTGCAAAGAAAATGTCATCACCGCTGCTCTTAGGTGCAAGCGTGGTATAATAATATATTAATTCTTTAACTGTCTCATTCTTTGCCTGTGAAGCATTCCGGAAGCTAAACTATTCAAGGCTCTTACATTCAACGCAGTTTTGCTTGCCTGGAAGTTTAGGGCACCGGTTTTAAACACACATGACACTTCATCAGTGTACGAGTCCTTCAAATAGATGATGCAAGGTTGGTGTCGAAAAATGATTTTAGGGCAGGAGCGAGAATGTTTTTGGGTATCAGAAAATTTAGGTGATGTAAAACCGGTGCCTAAACTTTCAAACATGAACCGGTTTTAGACATGAATTTGGTCTGTATTTGGTTTTTCGCATGTACTCCCTTCGTAAACTAATATAAGAGCGTTTAGAATACTAAAATAGTGATCTAAACACTCTTATATTAGTTTACAGAGGAAGTATTTGGTTTGTATTTATTGCGTATTAACGGAAACTCGCACGAAAATAACAGATGAAGTCGATCAAGTTTCTCAATCACAACGCAGGGACGCTGTGAATTCCCGATAGCAAAAGCGCAATACCTTTTTTACTAGTACAGCTGGAGCAGATGCCAACCTTAGTTGAGTACCGCCATCGAAAAAGCACCGGGGCTAGTGTAGTACTCCTCGGAAGTTGCCTTTGGTGACCAGATTCAACCATTCTCGGTACTACTACATAGCATCACATTTGACCAACAGAGCTCGAATTGAATTAAGTTGGTGTATCACGCGGCCAACCGCGCCAGGGCCTCGCCGGCATGCTCCCCGGTGGACTGCCGGAGCCGGCGGTAGTCGTCGTAGCCGAAAGTCCTGAAGAGGCGGTGGCTGTCGGCGCCGACGAAGGCGTCCGGCGCGCGGACCACGTCGTCCTTGGGCGCCAGCAAGAAGAGCGCGATGGAGACCCGCGGCACCGCCGCCACACACTGCACGCGGTGCCTCACGTTGTGCAGCGCCCCGTTGCTCCACGCCTACACTAGATGCACACACGGATACAGAGAGTCGAAGTCAAACGTGGGAGACGTACGTAGGGAGGCCAGAAGATGGAGGCATCCTACTGTACTATACTGTACCGTGGCGACGTCGCCGAGGTTGACGAGGAAGGTGCCTGGGACCGGGTCCACGGGCGCGAACTCGCCGGTGCCCGGGTCCGCCACCTCGAGGCCGCCGACGCGGTCGTCCTCGTGGAGCACGGTGAGGAAGCCGGAGTCCGTGTGGACCTGCACGCCGGTCTCCCCCACGGTGTCCGGTGTGTAGTTGTACCTGTTGATGCGGAACCGGCACGGCCAGTCCTGGAACATGCGGTCGGCCTCGGGCTCCTCCAGGCCGAGGCTCACGGCCAGCTTCGCCGCCACGTCCACGATTAGCTCGTGTGTCTTCTCCGCGTACCTCCTAATGGTCTCCCTGCACAAGCACAAGAACCTCCGAGCGTCACCACCTCGGGCTCGAGGCAGCCGACACAGGAAAGAAACGGCAAGAAAGGCACCTGAGCACGTCCGTACCTGATGTGCGGTGGCGCGTGGAGGGAGGCGCAGAAGGCATCGACGTCGGCGGGGGACGCGGCGTCGTAGAGGCCGAACGCCTCGTAGAGCGGGTTCGTGGCGCTCGGCGCGACGTAGCCGCTGCCGGAGATGACGTCGGCGTTGCGGAGCTTGGCATCGTCGGGGAGATCGAAGAGGGCGCGCACGGCAGTGTTAGCCAGTCAAACTCCTCTCTCCCACCTCTCCTCTACATGCACGACTGCATGATCCCATGATCTCATGCACGTCGCCACCCACGGCGCTCCGTGCCCCTGTTGTAACATGTACACTCGTATATAATGAGAGCTACGCCATCGGCAGCATCTAAGGTGCGATTGCCCATTCATTCTCCCTCTCACATGGTATCAGACGCTGGGTCTCTCCCTCGCCTGTAAACTTCCATCGCTACCTCTCTCGCCGGCACATGGAGACGCCGCCGCCCCCTCCACCACCTCCTCCCCCACCCCCTCCCTTTTCCAACCACGGCCTCGGCGGCTTCGCCGCGACACCGCCGCGCACCCGCGCGCCCGTCCTCACTCCCCTCACGCCTGCCGCGTTTGGGCAGGGTGCTTTGTTCGTCCCCGATCTCACTGCCTCCTCCTCTACAGCCGCCCCCAATCCCACTCATCTGGCCGCTGTCTTCATCAACCACCACGTCCCCATCGTGCTCTCTCTCAACCCCCCTAATTTCTCCCACTGGCGCACTCTCTTCGAGGTCACCTTCCAGAAACATGGCGTCACCGACCACATCTTCGGTTCACCTCGGGCCGGAGACCCGCTCTGGATCCAAGATGACGCTCATATCGTGTCTTGGCTCTACAACCGCGTCTCCCCGGAGGTCTTCAGCCTCATCCATCAGCGCGGCGCCACTGCCGCCGCCGTCTGGGAGGCGATCTGCAACATCTTTCTGGAGAACGCTGAGCATCAGGTGGTGTTCCTCTCCACCGAATTTCGCCGCATCGACCAGGGGGCGTCCTCCATCCTCTCCTACTTCGCGCGTCTCAAGGACTGCGCCACCATCCAGGATCGCGATCAGGTTCTAAACATGTTCCGTGGCCTTCACCCCCGGTTTCGCTATGCTGTCCCGATCCTGATGATGCAGACTCCGTTCCCCTCGCTTCTCCGCTGCCGGGCGTTTCTTCTCCTTGAGGAGAGTCGTCTCGCCGCAGACACCACCACCGAAACTGCTCTCCACGCCGCCCGCGCTCCCAACTCCACCACCAGCTCTGGAGGCGGTGGCGGCGGTGGGCAAGGGCACTCCGCTGGAGGCGGTGGACAGGGCAGCTCCAACCACGGCGGGCGCAAGGCGGAGGACGCTGCGGAGGTTGCCGCGGCAGAGGCAACGGCTCCGGCGGGGGCCACGGTTCCGGCTACGGCGGGGGCGGGCACCAGACGCGCCCCGTTGCGCCATCCTCCGCTCCCTGGACCAGCATGGTACATGCCTAGCCCATGCGGTGGCGTCCCCACGCACCAGGCGCCGGCATCCTCGGGCCTCGTCCACACGGCGGCGCTCCATTCGCTGGCACGGCCACACACCAGCATGTCATCCCCGGTGTGCCTCCCAACGCACCCGCGGCGAACTGGCAGCCCGGTGTGGTGCCCGCTCATCCTCTGTACGCCGCTCCGCCTGGCGGTGGCTACACTCCTCCGGCTCCAGCGTGGGACCAGAGCGCGCTCGTGCACGCGCTCAACGCCATGACGATGCAGTAGCAGCAAACCGCGCCTCCCACCGCCGACTGGTACTTCGATACGGGAGCCACCTCCCACATGGCCTCATCGTCCGGTATGCTTTCCTCCTCCACCCCTTATACTTCCTCTCGCATAGTGGTCGGCGACGGTTCCTCGCTTGCAGTCACGCACACCGGCCAACACCACATACGCACCACCACCCAACCCATCGTCCTCAACGACGTTCTTGTTTCCCCCCACCTCATTCGTAACCTCATCTCTGTTAAGAAGCTAGCTCGCGAAAATCCTCTTAATGTGGAATTTGATGATCTTGGCTTTTCTATAAAGGATCAAAGAATGAAGAAGGTGATCCTCCGGTGTAACTCTGCCGACGATGAGCTCTACCCCACAACCAGCTCGTCTCCTCATCGTGCGCACCACGCCCTCACTGCCGTGTCCAAGGATGTTTGGCACCAACGCCTTGGTCACCTCGACGCCGAATCCCTCCACCACACCCTTCGTCAGTCTGCTCTTGATCACACGAGCACCTCATCGGCTGTCTGTCATGCCTGTCAATTAGGAAAGAGCACTAGGCTCCCATTTGCTTTATCTGAACATGTCTCGTATTTCCCTTTTCAACTTGTGCATTGTGATGTATGGACCTCACCTACGATGAGTGTTTCTGGATGTCAATACTATCTCCTTGTGATTGACAACTATAGCCACTTTGCTTGGACTTTCCCTCTTCGGCACAAGTCTGACGTTTTCCCCACCCTACGCGCCTTTCTCCAGTTCACGTGCACCCAGTTCAACCTGCCCGTGCTCACCATCCAGACAGACAATGGCAAGGAATTCGACAACTCCGCCGCCCGCGCTCTCCTATCCTCACTCGGCACCGTCCTACGCTTGTCCTACCCGTACACCTCTCCTAGAACGGCCGTGCTGAGCGTGCACTCCGTACTCTCAATGACATCACTCGCTCGCTGTTAGTGCACGCACACATGCCGTACGCATACTGGGCAGAAGCGCTTCAGACAGCCACATTCCTCCTTAACCGACGGCCCTGCCGCCCCCGACACAACCATACACCCTTCTTCCTCCTTCACGGCACATACCCAGACTACTCTCCCCTCCGTGTCTTCGGGTGCTTATGCTACCACAACCTCACAGCCACCACGGCACACAAATTGGCGCCGCGCTCTGCCCCTTGCGTCTTCCTCGACTACTCATCCGACCACAAGGGCTATCGCTGTCTCAACCGCGCCACCGGTCGCGTGATCACCTCGCATCACGTCATTTTTGACGAGTCTGTCTACCCCTTCCACACTCCTCCCTCCTCACGACCAGTGCTCCTCATTGATGGCGATGACGGCGCTGATCACCCCATTACACCCAGCCCAAACCCTGCCACAGAAAATCCCCCCATGATCCGCCTCGGATCGGCCGCTACCCAACCTGCACCCACCCACCCACATGCAGCACCGGACCCACCCCACGCACGGACGCATGCACCAATCCCCCACCAGCATGCCGCGCTATGCCAAAACTCCTGCCTACAGCGCCCAACCACTCCCTCGGATCACCCGCCCGATTCGCCTGCCACTCCCACTTCCTCGGATCGCCCGCCAGATTCACCTGTTGGCCCCAGCATATCCTTCCCAAACTTCGTACCTAACCCAGCCACCACTCCGAGCCTGCCAGTTGCCCCTTCCCATCCTACCACGCCGCCGGCTACGCCTCGCCATCCTGGCCCTCTCGTTCCTACACACGGCATGCGTACTCGCGCTCAGGCTGGCAAGTTCTTCCCCAACCCTAAATACCACCAAAACTTCCACGCCACTACTTCCGCTGCCATCTCTCCCATACCCAAAACCGTACGTGCTGCGTTACGGGGTCCGTGTTGGTTGGCTACTATGCAGGTGGAGTACAGGGCTCTCATGGACAACAAGACTGTAACACCCCGGATATGACTTTCCCAATATGTACTCCAACTCTTGCCGTTTCCGGCCTTAAGTTATTTTATTTTCTCAGGTTCGGGTTTTTGTCTCCGTGTGTTGTTATCGTTGTCATGCATCTTTTATCATGTCATCATGTGCATTGCTTTTGCATACGTGTTTATCTCATGCATTCGAGCATTTTCCCCGTTGTCCGTTTTGCATTCCGGCGCTTCGTTTTCCTCCGGTGGTCATTTTTTACCTTTCTTTCATGTGTGGGGATTAAACATTTCCGGATTGGACCGAGACTTGCCAAGCGGCCTTGGTTTACTACCGGTAGACCGCCTGTCAAGTTTCGTACCATTTGGACTTCGTTTGATACTCCAACGGTTAACCGAGGGACCGAAAAGGCCTCGTGTGTGTTGAAGCCCAACACCCCTCAAATTTGGCCCAAAACCCACCTAAACCCTCTTCATCATCTAGAGCGTTTGATCACGATCGCGTGGCCGAAAACCGCACCTTATTTGGACTCTCCTAGCTCCCTCTACCTTTATATATAGACCCCCTCCTCGAAATTCCCGGATCTCCTCTCTCCCTAACCCTAAAAATCAGCCCCGCCGCCATCGGACACGTCCAGCCGCAACCGGACGCGTCCGCCCGCTCCGCCGGACCTATCAGCAAGCGCCACGTGGGTGCCGAGCCCCACTTCGCCGCTGAAGCCCGCCGGGCCCGTGGCCGGCCTGCTCGCGCCGCGCCCGGGCCAGAGGCGCCCCGCGCCGCG
>NC_057809.1:361117380-361137540 GCF_018294505.1 Triticum aestivum
CCCTGACGTCCGGCGTCCGCCTCGCCGCCCCATCCCGCTGGCCGCCGCCCCTCGCCGCGGAGCGCCGCCACCGCCACCATCTCAGGCCTCTCCTCCTCCCCGCGGCCCCGAGAACCTCTCCGGCGAGCTTCCCCAACTCCGGCCGGCAAACTCCGGCAAACTCACTTCGGCCATCCTCGGGAAACGCGCCAGATCCAGATCTGGATCTCGTCTGGGTTGACTTTTACCCCCGAAACCCTAGTTCATTTGCTCCTGTTCATCGCATCGTAACTTTGCATCCGTAGCTCCGTTTTGGGCATATAGCATATCAAAATGTTCGCCTCAGAGAGTACATCATTTCATTCCATTGCATCATTTTCATTCGAGTTCATCTTGATGCCCGAAATGCTATTAGAAGAGTGCTACTTGAGATAATTGTCAGATCTGCTGCTCCATTTAGTTATTTGTCATTTTTGCCATGATTATTGTGTGCATGATATGTCCATGAGCTCTACATATGTTTTGTTAAGGGTTTTGCCATCTTTCCAGAGGTGTAACCCATGTATTTTTGTGGTGTGTGTGGTGACTAGCACAAGTTTGCAAAGTGAGGCACTTGGTAATGCTGATTTCAGAGACTTAGCATTTCCACTAAGTCCTTGAGCTGTTTATCTCATATGGCCAGATGTTCATGTTGTTTCCTAGTGATCCGTGCCTCTTTTGAGGATGATCAGTAAGAATGTTTTGTTAATCTTGTAGTGCTCTATCCATTCATGTCTTTGTTTGCAATTATGGAGCACCCTAGCTTGAGTCAATCGAGCTCTACTTTTGCTACTTCGTGAATCTGGGCAGATTGTCTACTTGTTAGCGATTTTGCCGAGGATGTTGTAGTTGATCCGTGCATGCTATGTTATTATTCTTGCCATGTCTAGTTTGCATTTTGTGTATTCTTGATGGATGAATGCTTAGTTTGTCATGACTTGCTCTGTGGTGAGTGCATCGAGCTCGTAAACATGCCTACTTCATATCTGTTTTCAGCATGCTCTAGTTTCCACTAAGTCTGAGAACTGATTATGTTTTTGCCATGTTCACATGCTTGCAAATGTATTTTTTGATCCCTT
Source organism: Triticum aestivum (assembly GCF_018294505.1). NCBI lineage: Eukaryota > Viridiplantae > Streptophyta > Magnoliopsida > Poales > Poaceae > Triticum > Triticum aestivum. The sequence goes on from NC_057809.1 coordinate 361,118,478, forward strand.
TTGGCTCAAGGTCACTAAGGGACTTTTGTTAAGCTCTTTGAGTAGCTCCATGCCATGCTTTACTTTGCCATGTTCAGGTCCTGTAGCATACAGTTTTGTTGCTCCGAAATGTGCTACCTGATCTAAAATTCCAGACAAGTGTTAATTTCACTAAGTCTGAGATCTGTTTACCATATGCATTTTTGCCATGCTTGTTTGAACCTGTTAATGGATGAATTGGTCGTAGCTCAGTGCTAGACTTTTGTTAAGCATCATGAATGCATCCCTTCCATGTATTTTGTTGCCATGTTTGGGTGCTGTAGCTTGTTCATCTCATTGCATTTAGATGGCTACTTGCTGTAAATCGCAGAATGTGATCATATTTGAATTGCTTGCCATTTCCAAACCGTAACTCCGATTCCGGCGTTCTTTATATCGTTTTCAAGCGATTTCATCTCATCTTTCCATTGGCACACTTGGATTTCCAAGTTGAGGCAAGTTTCATGCATTCCTTGTCAAATCTTGCATATGCATCCCGCATCGCATCCCGCATAGCATACCATCCTTGCATCATGTTGTTTGAGTTTTGCACGTGGTTGATTGTGTTCCGTTTGCTTGTTTGTCTTGTTTGGGTAGAGCCGGGAGATGAGTTCGCTAACGAGGAGCCCGTTGAGTTTGCTTTCGAGGATCCAGTCAATTCTGACAACTTTGCAAGCAAGATGATCATACCCTCGAAATCACTACTATCTTTGCTTTGCTAGATGCTCGCTCTTTTGCTATGCCAATGCTACGATGCCTACCACTTGCTTTCAAGCCTCCAAAATTGTCATGTCAAACCTCTAACCCACCATGTCCTAGCAAATCATTGACTGGCTATGTTACCGCTTTGCTCAGCCCCTGTTATAGCGTTGCTAGTTGCAGGTGAAGATTGGAGATTGTTCCTTGTTGGAACATTATTTACTTGTTGGGATATCATTATATTGCCATGTTATCTTAATGCATCTATATACTTGGTAAAGGGTGGAAGGCTCGGCCTCTCGCCTAGTGTTTTGTTCCACTCTTGCCGCCCTAGTTTCCGTCATATCGGTGTTATGTTCCCGGATTTTGCGTTCCTTACGCGGTTGTGTTATAATGGAAAACCCTTGATAGTTCGCCTTGATTAAAGCTTTTCTAGCAATGCCCAACCTTGGTTTTACCATTTGCCACCTACCCTCTTTTTCCCTTGGGATTCTGGAGCCCGAGGGTCATCTTATTTAAACCCCCCCCCAGGGCCAGTGCTCCTCTGAGTGTTGGTCCGACCGAGTAGACTGCGGGGCCACCTCGGGGCAACTTGAGGGTTGGTTTTACTCATAGGATGTCTCATCTGAGTGTGCCCTGAGAACGAGATATGTGCAGCTCCTATCGGGATTTGCCGGCACATTCGGCGGTGTTGCTGGTCTTGTTTTAACCTGTCGAAGTGTCTTGAAGAACCGAGGTACTGAGTCTGATCGGAACGTCTCGGGAGGAGGTCTATTCCTTCGTTGACCGTGAGAGCTTGTCATGGGCTAAGTTGGGACTCCCCTGCAGGTATTTGAACTTTCAAAAGCCGTGCCCGCGGTTATGGGCAGATGGGAATTTGTTAATGTCTGGTTGTAGATAACTTGAACCTTAACTTAATTAAAACGAATCAACAGTGTGAGTTACCGTGATGGTCTCTTCTCGGCGGAGTCCGGGAAGTGAACACGTTGTTGGAGTAATGCTTGCGCAGGTTGTCCTCTAGTTTCTCGATCGCGCCTTGCCTCCTCTTCTCGCTCTCTTTTGCGAACAAGATAGCCACCATATATGCTAGTTGCTTGCTGCAGCTCCACATTTTTTACCTTGCCTTACCTATAAGCTTAAATAGTCTTGATCGCGAGGGTGCGAGATTGCTAAGTCCCTGTGGCTCACAGATTACTATTACACCAGATGCAGGGCCTGATGATTCCGCTCCAGGTGACGCGCTTGAGCTCAAGTGGGAGTTCGACGAGGACTCTCAATGATACCATGTTTCTTTCCCTGATGATCAGTAGTGGTGCCCAGTTGGGGGTGATCGGGACCGTGTCGCATGTTGGGTTATCTTTTATTTTGGCGCCGTAGTCGGGCCATGAGTGTTTGGATGATGTAATGTTATTTATGTACTTGATTGATGTGGCGAGTGTAAGCCAACTATGTTATCTCCCCTTTTATCATATATATATATATATATATATATTACATGGGATGTTGTGATGATTGCCTAACTTGCGACATATGCCTTCAATGCGATTATGTCTCTAAGTCGTGCCTCGACACGTGGGAGCTATAGTCGCATCGAGGGTGTTATAAGTTGGTAATCAGAGCCTTCCCCGACCTTAGGAGCCCCATTGCTTGATCGTTATTAGCGGCCGAGTTGTGTCTAGAAAAAAAAATTGAGTCATTTAGGAATTATATATCGGAGAGTTTAAGAATTCTTTTTACTCCCTAGTCTTCTCATCGCTCTGGTAAGGCATCCTGACGTAGAGTTTTGACTCTTCTCTTCTCAAATTTCATTAAAAAAAATTTAGGATCAAGCGGGTATCTTGGAATCGTTCCGATGGTTTTATGACGAGAACATTATCTTGGTGCCTCCTGTCAGGGGTTTTGTGGAAGTGTCCCGAGGAGTTGAGCTCTAAGGTGTTGTCGTCATAATTTTATCGTTGCAGTTCTGGAATACCTGAGTCTAGTACGCCGACATCGAAAATCTCTTTTATGCAGTTCGTTGGTGAGATAACCTCGACGCCACCCAGTACTGGGGCGGGAGTTCGGGAGTATCGCCATAACTTGTATAACGGATGCTTTTTGAAGGTTGAGGTAGATGGTTTCCGAAGTTTTTCTCGGTTATGTGTTGAAGGATGGATACAGCTGGATGTAGGATTTGCTAGATTTGGGTGAGATATTATGCTTCCCCTGTATCCCCAACACCTGATTGCATAACCGGAAAGGTTCGGGAGTTTCATAGGTGGGAATTCTTGTAGCTCTAGTTCTTTTTCCACGGATATTTGGTTTGAGATTGGGATTTCTTACCGAGTATTCGTTCTTGATCCGTACCTTGTTGATTTATTTCTCTACCTAAATTCTAAGTGGCTTCTCAATTTATGGATATGTGACCATTTCAAGAGGAATGCATTCGTTCATTTTGTTCGGATGTGAAGACTTTATGTTGCAATTTTCATTCCGTTGGATTCAGCTTCATTTTATCTGTCTATGTGCTAACGGTGGTCAACCTCTTCAGGATGGCTCCCGCTAAGAGCACCAGTCAGAATCAGAATCAAGATCCGCCACCACCTCCACCTCCTCCGGAGGCATGGCAAGCTGTGATGGCCGCAACCAATGCAAACACACAGTTGATCATGCAAATTCTCCAAGAGCGCAATCAAGGCAACCAAGGGAACCAAGGCAACAATCAGAATCACTTTGCTACACTCAACCAGTTCCTTGCTAACGGGCCAAATACTTTCAGCAATTGTGTTGAGGCAACTGATGCTGACGATTGGCTCGTGGATCTGTGCAAGCATTTCGAGTGCAGTAACGTCAGGCCTGAGGACTTCGTCAAGTTCGCTTCCTTCCAACTCAAAGATCAAGCTGCAGAATGGTTCCAGCAATACAAGGACTCCAGAGGTGGACGTGTGATTACTTGGGATTCCGGTCAAGACTTCAAAGCTCATAATATTCCTCAAAGCGTGGTTGAAAGCAAGCGTGAGGAATTCCGCAACCTGAAGCAAGGCTCTTTGTCTGTCTATGACTACAACAAGTTGTTTCAGAAGCTCGCCCGCTTTGCCAAGCAGGACGTCCCTGATGAGAAGAGCATGATATACCAGTTCAGGGGTGGTCTCAGAGAAGAAATCCAGCTCGCTCTTCTTCTCTTTGAGCCCTTGAGGTATGATGAGTTCTACAACATTGCATTGAAGCAAGAGGCCGCTCAACTGAGGTGTGATGCTTCCAAGAAGCGAGTCAGAGATGCTACTCCTTCTTCCTCTACTCAAGTGGCCAAGCAGCAGAAGTATTGGCTTTCTCCTCCTCCGTTCCGTCAGCCGTATCAGCAGAAGAGCAAAGGTGGCAGTGGATCTTTCCACCCACCCAACCCTGGCTTTCAGAATAAGACTTCGTCTCAAGCTCCAAGATCGAGTGCTCCGTATCACCATCCGCTTTCAGAGATCACGTGCAACAAGTGCCAACAGAAGGGTCACTATGCCAACAAGTGTCTCAACCAGAGGCATCTTCCTCCTCCTGTGAGATCGGCAAGTACAGCTGTGGTCAAGCATAACCCCAAGCACGCCAAGGTCAATTTGATGAATGCAGCTCAGGCAGAGGACTCGTCAGATGTCATCATGGGTAACCTTCCTGTTAACGATGTTCCTGCAAAAGTACTTTTTGATACTGGTGCATCGCATTCTTTCTTGTCATGCCCTTTTGCATCGAAGCACAATGTTGATACTGAGATCATGCCCAAAGTCATGCAAGTTGTTTCTCCCGGCAAGATTTTGACTTCTAGTTTGGTTGCTCCCGATATCTCTATCACGTTGGGCGACTACAAGTTTCTTTCTTCTCTGGTGGTTCTGGGTAACTCGGATATTGATCTTATTCTCGGGATGGATTGGCTTTCTAAGCACAAGGCGCATCTTGATTGTGTAGCCAGGCAGATTCAATTGACTCATCCGTCTGAGGATGTAATTGTCTTTGCCGCTCGGGATAATACTATCCGTCTGTTTTCTCTCAATGAGAAGGGTGAACTGGATGCTATCTCGCAAATTCCAGTCGTTTGCGAATATCAAGACATCTTTCCAGAAGAGCTTCCAGGAATGCCTCCGCACCGGCCAGTTGAATTCGTTATTGATCTTGAGCCTGGCACGGAACCTGTGTGCAAGTGTCCTTACAAGCTCGGACCTGAAGAGTTGAAGGAGCTGAAGAAGCAACTCGATATTCAAGAAAGAATGGGTCTCATCCGGCCTAGTTCTTCTCTGTGGGGTTGTGGTGTTCTTTTTGTGAAGAAGAAGGATGGAATGGACCGACTTTGTGTTGACTACCGTCCATTGAACAAGAAGACCATCAAGAACAAATACCCACTTCCCAATATCAACAAGCTGTTCGAACAAATCAAGGGTGCCCAAGTATTCTCCAAGCTTGATCTCCGTATGGGTTATCATCAGATTCGAATCCGTGAGCAAGATATTCCCAAGACGGCCTTCAGGACAAGCTATGGTTCATATGAATACACTGTCATGTCTTTTGGCCTCGTCAACGCTCCTCCGACTTTCTCTCGCATGATGAACTTCATCTTCAACGCCTACACCAATGACTTCGTTTTGGTCTATCTCGACGACATTCTGGTTTTCTCGAAGAACAAGGAAGATCATGCCAAGCACTTGCGTTTGGTACTCGACAAGCTGAGGGAACACAAGTTCTACGCCAAGTTCTCCAAGTGCGAATTTTGGCTCGATGAGGTTCTTTATCTTGGTCATATCATCTTTGCCAAGGGCATTGCAATGAATCCTGAGAAGGTATCTGCAATTGTGAATTGGGAACCTCCTCAGAACGTGAAGCAACTCCGTAGATTCCTCGGTCTCGCAAGCTATTGCCGAAGATTCATTGAAAACTTTTCTAAGATCGCGAAGCCTCTCTCAAATCTTCTTCAGAAGCACGTCAAGTATGTTTGGTCTCCGGAGTGTGACATTGCTTTCAACACTTTGAAAAAGAAATTGATCACTGCTCCAGTTCTGACTCCGCCTGATGAATCCAAGCCGTATGAGGTCTTTTGCGATGCCTCTCTCCAAGGTCTTGGTGCAGTGTTGATGCAAGAGAAGAAAGTTTGCTTATACCTCTCACCAGTTGAAGCCCAATGAGAAGAACTACCACACTCATGATCTCGAGTTTGCGGCAGTTGTGCATGCTCTTTTGACTTGGAGACATCTCTTATTGGGAAGAAATGTGGACATCTTCACTGACCACAAGAGTCTCAAGTACATCTTCACTCAGCCTAATCTCAACCTCAGGCAAACTCGATGGGTCGAAATGATTCAAGAGTATAATCCGAGTATCGAGTATACTCCAGGCAAGGCCAATGTGATTGCTGACGCATTGAGCAGAAAGGCTTACTGCAACAGTCTGATTCTCAAGCCTTATCAACCCGAGCTTTGTGAAGCTTTCCGCAAACTTAATCTGCAAGTTGTTCCTCAAGGTTTCCTCGCCAACCTTCAAGTCTCTCCTACCTTGGAAGACCAGATTCTCCAAGCCCAGCTTCTTGATGCTATGGTGAAAAAGGTGAAGATTGGGATTGCCAAGAGTCAACCCAAGTACAAGTGCTACCGCCTTGATGACAAGGATACTCTCTTCTTCGAGGATCGTATTGTCGTGCCCAAAGGTGAACTTCGTAAAGTGATCATGAACGAGGCTCACAATTCTCTCCTCTCCATCCACCCTGGAAGCACGAAGATGTATCAGGACCTCAAGCAGGCTTATTGATGGACTTGAATGAAGCGAGAGATTGCTCAATTCGTGAATGAATGTGATGTCTGCAGAAGAGTGAAGGCAGAGCACCAAAGACCAGTTGGTCTCCTCCAACCTCTTGCCATCCCAGAATGGAAGTTTGACCACATTGAAATGGACTTCGTGACTGGGTTTCCAAAGTCCAAGCGTGGCAATGATGCTATATTCGTTGTCATCGACAAACTCACCAAAGTGGCTCACTTTCTGCCTATCAAAGAGTCAATCACTGCAGCTCAATTGGCGGAACTCTATACCTCTCGAATTGTCTCTCTGCACGGTATTCCACAGGTGATCTCTTCAGACCGTGGCAGCATCTTTACCTCCAAGTTTTGGGATTCTTTTCAGAAGGCCATGGGCACCAACATCCACTTCAGCACAGCTTTCCATCCTCAAACTAGCGGTCAAGTCGAGCGTGTCAATCAGATTCTTGAAGATATGCTCAGGGCTTGTGTTATCTCCTTTGGCATAAAGTGGGAGGATTGTCTTCCTTATGCTGAATTCTCCTACAACAACAGTTTTCAAGCAAGTTCGGGCAAGGCCCCATTTAAAATTCTGTATGGTAGGAAGTGTCGTACCCCTCTCAACTGGTCTGAAACCGGTGAATGTCAGCTTCTCGGAAATGACTTAATCACAGAGGCAGAGGGAATGTGCAAAGTCATTCGAGATAACCTCAAAGCAGCCCAATCCCACCAGAAGAGCTACTATGACAGTAAGCACCGTGATTTGGCTTTCGAGATCGGAGATCATGTTTACCTCCGCATCTCTCCAATGAAAGGTACTCGTCGCTTCAGTATCAAAGGGAAGCTTGCCCCTAGATACGTGGGACCTTTCAAGATTGTCAGCAAGAGAGGCGATCTCGCCTATCAACTCGAGCTTCCTTCAAACTTTGCAAATGTTCATGATGTGTTCCATGTCTCTCAGCTCCGAAAGTGCTTCAAGACTCCTGACCGCACCGTCAACTTCGAGGACATTGAGATCCAAGAAGATCTCTCCTATCGTGAGCACCCAGTTGCTATTCTTGAAGAGACTGAATGCAAGACTCGCAACAAGTCAATCAAATTCCTCAAAGTCAAGTGGTCACACCATTTCGACCGTGAAGCTACCTGGGAACGCGAGGATCACCTCCGTTCTGAGTACCCGGCGTTCTTTCAGTCCTAGATCTCGGGACGAGATCCTTTCGTAGTGGTGGAGTGTTGTAACACCCCGGATATGACTTTCCCAATATGTACTCCAACTCTTGCCGTTTCCGGCCTTAAGTTATTTTATTTGCTCGGGTTCGGGTTTTTGTCTTCGTGTGTTGTTATCGTTGTTATGCATCTCTTATCATGTCATCATGTGCATTGCTTTTGCATACGTGTTTATCTCATGCATTCGAGCATTTTCCCCGTTGTCCATTTTACATTCCGGCGCTTCGTTTTCCTCCGGTGGTCATTTTTTACCTTTCTTTCATGTGTGGGGATTAAACATTTCCGGATTGGACCGATACTTGCCACGCGGCTTTGGTTTACTACCGGTAGACCGTCTGTCAATTTTCGTACCATTTGGACTTCGTTTGATACTCCAATGGTTAACCGAGGGACCGAAAAGGCCTCGTGTGTGTTGCAGCCCAACACCCCTCCAATTTGGCCCAAAACCCACCTAAACCCTCTCCATCATCTAGAGAGTTTGATCACGATCGCGTGGCCGAAAACCGCACCTCATTTGGACTCTCCTATCTCCCTCTACCTCTATATATAGACCCCCTCCTCGAAATTCCCGGATCTCCTCTCTCCCTAACCCTAAAAATCAGCTCCGCCGCCATCGGACACGTCCGGCCGTAACCGAACGCGTCCGCCCGCTCCGCCAGACCTATCAGCAAGTGCCACGTGGGCGCCGAGCCCCACTTCACCGCCGAAGCCCGCCGGGCTCGTGGCCGGCCCGCTCGCACCATGCCCGGGCCAGAGGCGCCCCGCGCCGCACCGCCTCATCCGCTACCTCGCGCCGCCGCCCGCGCCCGGAGTGCCTCGCCGCGCCGCCGTCGTCGTCCGGTCGCCGGTGCCGCCTCCTCCCCGACGTCTGGCGTCCTCCTCGCCGCCCCATCCCGCCGGCCGCCGCCACCGCCACCATCTCCGGCCTCTCCTCCTCCCCGCGGCCCCAAGAACCTCTCCCGCGAGCTTCCCCAACTCCGGCCGGCAAACTCCGGTGAACTCACTCCGGCCATCCTCGGGAAATGCGCCAGATCCAGATCTGGATCTCGTCTCGGTTGACTTTTACCCCCGAAACCCTAGTTCATTTGCTCATGTTCATCGCATCGTAACTTTGCATCTGTAGCTCCGTTTTGGGCACATTGCATATCAAAATGTTCGCCTCAGAGAGTACATCATTTTATTCCATTACATCATTTTCATTTGAATTCATCTTGATGCCCGAAATGCTGTTAGAAGAGTGCTACTTGAGATAACTGTCAGATCTGCTACTCCATTTAGTTATTTTTCATTTTTTCCATGATTATTGTGTGCATGATATGCCCATGAGCTCTACATTGGTTTTTTAAGGGTTTTGCCATCTTTCCGGAGGTGCAACCCATGTATTTTTGTGATGTGTGTGATGACTAGCACAAGCTTGCAAAGTGAGGCACTTGGTAATGCTGATTTCAAGGACTTAGCATTTCCACTAAGTCCTTGAGCTGTTTATCTCATATGGCCATATGTTCATATTGTTTCCTAGTAATCCATGCCTCTTTTGAGGATGATCAGTAAGGATGTTTTGTTAATCTTGTAGTGCTCTATCCATCCATGTCTTTGTTTGCAATTATGAAGCAACCTAGCTTGAGTCAATCGAGTTCTACTTTTGCTACTTCGTGAATCTGGGCGGATTGTCTACTTGTTAGCGATTTTGCCGAGGATGTTGTAGTTGATCCGTGCATGCTATGTTATTGTTCTTGCCATGTCTAGCTTGCATTTTGTGTATTCTTAATGGATGTATGCTTAGCTTGTCATGACTTGCTCTGTGGTGAGTGCATCGAGCTCGTAAACATGCCTACTTGATATCTGTTTTCAGCATGCTCCAGTTTCCACTAAGTTTGAGAACTGATTATGTTTTTGCCATGTTCACATACTTGCAAATGTATTTTCTGATCCCTTTTGGCTCAAGGTCACTAAGGGACTTTTGTTAAGCTCTTTGAGTAGCTTCATGCCATGCTTTACTTTGCCATGTTCAGGTCCTGTAGCATACAGTTTTGTTGCTCCGAAGTGTGCTACCTGATCTGAAATTCTAGACAAGTGTTAATTTCACTAAGTCTGAGATATGTTTACCATATGCATTTTTGCCATGCTTGTTTGAACCTGTTAATGGATGAATTGGCCGTAGCTCAGTGCTAGACTTTTGTTAAGCATCATGAATGCATCTCTTCCATGTATTTTGTTGCCATGTTTGGGTGTTGTAGCTTGTTCATCTCATTGCATTTAGATGGCTACTTGTTGTAAATCGCAGAACGTGATCATATTTGAATTGCTTGCCATTTCCAAACCGTAACTTCGATTCCGGCGTTCTTTATATCGTTTTCAAGCGATTTCATCTCATCTTTCCAGTGGCACACTTGGATTTCCAAGTTGAGCCCAGGTTCATGCATTCCTTGTCAAATCTTGCATATGCATCCCGCATCGCATCCCGCATAGCATACCATCCTTGCATCATGTTGTTTGAGTTTTGCACGTGGTTGATTGTGTTCCGTTTGCTTGTTTGTCTTGTTTGGGTAGAGCCGGGAGACGAGTTCGCTAACGAGGACCCCGTTGAGTTTGCTTTCGAGGATCCAGTCAACTCTGACAACTTTGCAGGCAAGATGATCATACCCTCGAAATCACTACTATCTTTGCTTTGCTAGATGCTCGCTCTTTTGCTATGCCAATGCTACGATGCCTACCACTTGCTTTCAAGCCTCCCAAATTGCCATGTCAAACCTCTAACCCACCATGTCCTAGCAAACCATTGATTGGCTATGTTACCGCTTTGCTCAGCCCCTCTTATAGCGTTGCTAGTTGCAAGTGAAGATTGGAGACCGTTCCTTGTTGGAACATTATTTACTTGTTGGGATATCATTATATTGCCATGTTATCTTAATGCATCTATATACTCGGTAAAGGGTGGAAGGCTCGGTCTCTCGCCTAGTGTTTTGTTCCACTCTTGCTGCCCTAGTTTCCGTCATATCGGTGTTATGTTCCTGGATTTTGCGTTCCTTACGCGGTTGGGTTATAATGGAAACCCCTTGATAGTTCGTCTTGATTAAAGCTTTTCCAGCAATGCCCAACCTTGGTTTTACCATTTTCCACCTAGCCTCTTTTTCCCTTGGGTTTCCGGAGCCCGAGGGTCATCTTATTTAACCCCCCCCCCCCCGGGCCAGTGCTCCTCTGAGTGTTGGTTCGACCGAGCAGACTGCGGGGCCACCTCGGGGCAACTTGAGGGTTGGTTTTACTCGTAGGATGTCTCATCTGAGTGTGCGCTGAGAACGAGATATGTGCAGCTCCTATCGGGATTTGTCGGCACATTCGGGCGGTGTTGCTGGTCTTGTTTTAACCTGTCGAAGTGTATTAAAGAACCGAGGTACCGAGTCTGATCGGAACGTCTCGGGAGGAGGTCTATTCCTTCGTTGACCATGAGAGCTTGTCATGGGCTAAGTTGGGACTCCCCTGCAGGGATTTGAACTTTCGAAAGCCGTGCCCGCGGTTATGGGTAGATGGGAATTTGTTAATGTCCGGTTGTAGATAACTTGAACCTTAACTTAATTAAAACGAATCAACAGTGTGAGTTACCGTGATGGTCTCTTCTCGGCGGAGTCCGGGAAGTGAACACGTTGTTGGAGTAATGCTTGCGCAGGTTGTCCTCTAGTTTCTTGATCGCGCCTTGCCTCCTCTTCTCGCTCTCTTCGGCGAACAGGATAGCCACCATATATGCTAGTCGCTTGCTGCAGCTCCACATTTTTTACATTGCCTTACCTATAAGCTTAAATAGTCTTGATCGCGAGGGTGCGAGATTGCTGAGTCCCTGTGGCTCACAGATTACTATTACACCAGATGTAGGGCCTGATGATTCCGCTCTAGGTGACGCGCTTGAGATCAAGTGGGAGTTCGACGAGGACTCTCAACGATACTATGTTTCTTTCCCTGATGATCAGTAGTGGTGCCCAGTTAGGGGTGATCGGGACCGTGTCGCGTGTTGGGTTATCTTTTATTTTGGCGCCGTAGTCGGGCCATGAGTGTTTGGATGATGTAATGTTATTTATGTACTTGATTGACGTGGCGAGTGTAAGCCAACTATGTTATCTCCCCTTTTATCATATATATATATTACATGGGATGTTGTGATGGTTGCCTACCTTGCGACATATGCCTTCAATGCGATTATGGCTCTAAGTCGTGCCTGGACACGTGGGAGCTATAGTCGCATCGAGGGTGTTATAAAGACCTGGCGCCTCGTTCCTCGTCCTCGCCACGCCAATATTGTGACCGGCAAATGGGTGTTTCGCCACAAGCTCAAGGCCGACGGCACCCTCGAGCGGTACAAGGCGAGATGGGTCGTCCGCGGCTTCTCTCAACGCCCCGACGTCAACAACGCCTTCTTACACGGCCGCCTCTCCGAGCAAGTGTACTGCCAGCAACCTGCTGGGTTTGTCGACGAGGCCCACCCTGATCATGTGTGCCTTCTCGACAAATCTCTCTACGGCCTCAAACAAGCTCCGCGTGCCTGGTTCGCCCGGTTCGCCGCTTACGCCCGCTCGATCGGCTTCGTCAACTCGCGTGCTGACCCGTCGCTGTTCATCCTCCACAACGACGTTGGCACCGCCTATTTGCTACTGTACATGGATGACATCGTCCTTGCTGCATTGTCGTCATCGCTGCTCCAACACCTCCAACGACTCCTCTCCGCCGAGTTCTCGATGAAGGATCTCGGTCCCCTCCATTACTTCTTGGGGATCGCGGCCACCCGCACGATGGACGGCTTCTTCCTTTCTCAACACAAGTACGCCGACGAGCTGCTCGACCACGCCAACATGCGCGAGTGCAAGCCGGCTTCGACGCGCGTCGACACACGCTCCAAGCTATCGGTCACCGCGGGCTCCCCAGTCGCTGATGCCTCCGAGTATCGCAGCCTCGTCGGTGCTCTCCAGTACATGACGATGACGTGCCCCGACATCGCCTACGCTGTCCAGCAATGTTGCCTGGCCATGCACGACCCACTGGTGCCTCACATGACTCTCGCCAAGCGTATCTTGCATTATCTTCACGGCACCGCAAGCCATGGGCTCCATCTCCGTCGCGGTGCCTCACTCGCCATGACCGCGTACTCGGACGCGGACTGGGCGGGCTGCCCCGACACCCGTCGCTCCACCTCCGGCTACGTCGTGTTCTTGGGTGACTCGCTAGTGTCCTGGTCCTCCAAGCGGCAAGCCACGGTGTCCCGCTCCAGCGCCGAAGCAGAGTACCGAGCCGTCACCAACGCCGTCGCCGAGTGTTGCTGGCTACGTCAACTCCTCGTCGAGCTCGTCGTTCCGCTGCCCAAAGCCAGCATGGTCTTCTGCGACAACATTTCCTCCGTCTACATGGCCGCCAATCCGTCCATCATCGTCGGACGAAGCACATCGAGTTGGACATACACTTCTTCCGCGAAAAGGTTGCTCTTGGCGAACTCCGTGTTCTTTATGTCCCAACCACACAGCAGTTCGCCGACATGCTCACCAAGGGGCTCCCGACGCCGGCCTTCGAGGAGTTCAGGTCCAGCTTGTGCATCCGTCCGCCGGACGCTCAAACTGCGGCGGGGTGTTAGCCACTCAAACTCCTCTCTCCCTCCTCCTCTCCTCTACATGCACGACTGCATGATCCCACGATCTCATGCACGTCGCCACCCACGGCGCTCCGCGCCCCTGTTGTAACATGTACACTCGTATATAATGAGAGCTACGCCATCGGCAGCACCTAAGGTGCGATTGCCCATTCATTCTCCCTCTCACAGGCGGCCTTCATGTCGTCCTGGAGCGCGCGCGGCACGCCGTGACCTGTCCGGAAGCAGCCCAGGCGCTAGGCCGCGTCCCGCAGCCGCGCGGCCTCCTCCGGCGCCGCGTCGGCGAGCTGCAGGTCGATCACCGGGATCCCCGCCATCCTCTCCTTGCTGCTGTGCTGCCTGATGTCGTGGCAGTTTTATGCACGGGATGGCGGGGAGTGGGACCGCCTAGTGACTTCCAGCTGGGACTTGTCGGGAGCAAAACAAGGATGGGCAAGTGGGCAACTCTGAGATGAAACTTGGACACGCAATTTCGAGATGACCTGAAATCTTCACCGCCACGACTCTAGCTAGAGGAATCACATCATATCATGAATGTGCAATGTCTCTTTGTCTTCGCAACGTACAAAAACCAACTGACAACATAGCGGAGACACCACGGAAAATGCAAACAGACCAACACAAGATACATTGCACAGGCAAAAAAGGCTTAGGACACACAACTTCTTTCCATGAGAATGTGGAAGACGGCAACAGCCTATCCATCAAATCTACTCGGCTGATGTTCGCTGGAGAGAATGACAAATCATATGTTTTTTATGACAATTTATATTGTCGCGAGGATGACAGTTTTAGTTTGTAAGCACGGCAAATCCTGGCAAAAAATGAATTGGGGCAGATTTGTCATACTTGCCAACTAAACTTGTCATCCTCTGCCAACATAAACTGCCACGCAAATCGTTTGCAATTGTCATCCTTCCCAGCTGACGTTCGCTGGTTAAGAGGTCCTAACAAAAATGCATAGAAAACAAACAAATAAACCCGTATATTTGTTCATTCATTGCCAACCAAACGGATTTCCATGGCATCATTTCTCCACCTATATGAAGACTCGTCACAGCTTCGTTACACTTTCCAGTATGTGCTCACAGCGTGCCATATTCACAATCAAGTAAGTGTCATGTTGATCCTTGGCCAATCAACATCCCTGCTCACCTGGTCAGTGTCCAACACTAGTCAGATCGAAAAGTCTCTGCTCTTGTCCACTGTCATGTGTAGCTATGCCATCTTGCACTTCCTAGTAAACATTTTAGTAGCTGAACAGCAAGCGATTCCGACAAGCACCAAAGCAACGACAAAAACTGCAGGTAGCATATGGAATCCATCAAGACATACAACTAGACAAGTGCTGCAATGTGATGAAAGCAAGAATTCGTGGTTTGAAATGTTGAGATCGATGTTAGTAGCATACCGGCAATGGTGCCAAAGAATAGCATCGCAAGGCGGTACCGTAGCAGCCATGGAAGCTCTGTTTCGAGACTACAATGTGCTTCAAAAGAATGCCCTTCTTTTTTGTTTGCATGTGCATTTGATGGCTTCAGCTCAGATATAGGGAACTCCACACCATCAACAGAATTGCCCTGTAAATCTCTTAGTTCAATTTTAACCCGTGGAGTTACTGCATTCCAATCTATTTCGATTGCTCCAAAATTTGGCTGACCTGATACATACAACAACAAAAGGACCAACCGGTGAAGGACTACAAGAACAACTCAAACCACAGCAGAAAATAAATCAAATACGGGCTGAAAATTCGTAATGCTATGTTCACAATTTCATGGTAATAGCATTAAACTGCAGCATTTAGAAGAAAAAAACTTGTGAAGCTACAAGTACTAAATATGCAGAAGGGGGAACAGATTACAACTACACCAGCAACCGAAAAGAACCTTCATATTGTAATATGATAGAAGCAAGGCAATTCGGTAAGCCAAAACTTCAAACACGTTCTACGGCAATTGTTACTTAGGGGGGTATATGCTGTCATGACATTCTAAGGAAATGAAAGCTTACCATATGAGCATGATTTGTGACGGCAGTTAGGGCTGAAGACTCGCATGGGGGTTGGTGTCAGCCAAGCCAGAAGTCTCATAACAGATTGAAATATTGCTGGTACAGAATTCTCGACAGACTGAGTAAGACCACTCGAGGTAATATCATACAATGGATATTGAACACCGCAGTCAAAACGAGCGATTTCTCCAAAATGAACATCACCACTAATAAATAAGACCCCATTTCTCTGCATATAGTCAGCAGTCAGCACATGAAAACAATAAACAGGTAAGGCAAATATTCATTTTAGATGACATCTGTGGAATCTTGTTAAATATCCAACACTCCTAGAATGAGTAAATCTAAAGCTTTACAACATGTTACAAGGACACCTGTTATCAAACTGGGAAACATTTTTTTCTAATATGAGAATACTTTACATGGGTCATAAACAAAGTAAAACTCAAAAATATGGCAGCTACTTCATAATGAATATGCCGAAGGACTGCCTTTTATAGTAAAGTAATAGTAAGCAACCTTACTGCTATCGATCAGTCTAAACAGCCGTTCTCTTTCCCTCGGAAAGCATGCCCAAGACTCCACATAGAACAAAGGTCGAGTGGTGGCAGAAAGATTGGACACCACCTGCATTAATACATTGGAAAATGTTCTGTTACTCTATGCTACTCCAATGAAAAACCAAATACAGATAATAATAAAATAATAATGGAAGTGCCAAAAGAAAGGCAAAAAATCTTCTTCTGCAGTCATTCAGCAGCTGTTAAACACATGGAAGATCGTATTATTCAAATTCTCTCACTAAAATCAATCATAGATGCCACTCATGTTGCTGAATCTTTTTATCTATGTATGAAATTATAAGAGAATCTTTGGTTCAATACTATCATCTGCCACAAAATTGTGATGATGAACTGAAGGTGTATATCCAAACTTTGCAAATTCCTTATACCACACTAAGTTCCTGCATGCTCCAATGCTTTTATGAAAAGTTTAAGTTTACAACATGACCAGTCATGATCCTAGGCCAGATCCATACTGTTGAGTATAATGTTTATTTAGGGAACATAGGATAGCGTAAGATTTATTCTACCTTGCCTTGTACTCCAAGATGATCATGTACTCATGTATACAGGGGCGGGCCCAGGATTTTAAGAGTGTGTATTCAAAATCTTAAGAGCTTACAGTTTTTTGACAACTTGTTTTTGGCATGTATAAATGATGATGGCATCATTTTATACAAATTGTATAATATATAAAAGATAAAACATGGAAATTGGAATAGCATCATAGATTCATCTTATTGATCTAGGATCAAAACTTGGAATTGTTGAATGTATGAAAGTACTAATTACTAAACATATGAAGTGGTAACATCTAACAACAATGCAGAGTACAATCGGTACTAGTACTAGTGCCGGTACATCAAAATAAATTCACATCCAGTACTACTAATGCCAACTTCTTCAAAACATCCAAAACAAAAAAATATTTGCCCAACAAACGACTCTGTAGCACCTCCATAAAAATGAATCTGGGCAACCATCCAAGAATAACCTTTTTTAGGGGATCTAAGAATTAATCTAAAAGGCCATAATGCACATCTGAGAAAAAGAATAGAAAACGTATCTGAAAAGATTGATGTGTCAACTGACAAACGAGATTGATGCCTCGACTCAATCTCACACCCTGGATGCATGTGCGTCGCGGTCGCGTGTCAGCCCGCCACTACGCGCCGATGCTCCTGCCGCCGTGCGGCTGTGGACCATGGTGCTTTTTCTAGCGATGAGAACTGGGAGTGTGGGCGGAGCGGTTCATCCGATCGATGATCGATCAGGGCTGCGTCTGATTGCGCCCACGACCACTATATAATTTTGAATTGGGCTGGGACTGACCTACTAGATGAAAAGAGATTTGGGCCACTAGGCCATGTTGGAGCGTGAAAGGGAGAGAAGCACGAGGTGGGCTGGCTAATCCTTCGGCTGGAAGCGATACAATCTGCTATTCTGTCTATATCTCGTTTTTATTTCATACAGTACATGGTACACACTATATATACATAATATTTTGGCCAAAATAATGGGTATTGAAGTGAATACCCATGAATGCACCCGCAAAAAAAAAAGAATACCCATGAATTGTACTGGGCCCGCCCCTGCATGTATATATGCCCACGAGGCTCAAGCAATATATCAACAATTTCACCAATCACTCTCTATCCCTTCTAACATGGTATCAGCCTAACCTCGATCCACAGCGCTAGCCGTCGCCGCTTCCACACCGCGCCGCCCCCGGGGCGGTCGATCTCCATGATCGCCACCGGGGGCCAAGCCGCCCATACCTAGGGTTCGTCCGCCGATCGCGTTGATCGGCTGCCCTAGAGAGTCTTTTTCCCGATCAATTGATCCGGGTTTTTTCTCTCGCCGGTCGTTTGATCGGTGTTCTTTTTTGGTTTTCCGATCTATAGATCGGTTTGCGTCGCCCACCGCCGCCCGTCGACCCTCACGCGCCTCACTTCGACATCGACAACACCAACCTCTCCAGCTGTGCGATCTGGCACGCACACGACACCCTGGAGGACGTACCGTCACCCGTGTATCCATCTACACATCGTGCTTGCCAGGTCATCGCCGTGGTCCGTTCAGATCGCCTTGGTCTGTATCCATCTGGTTTGGTTGCTGCACCGCGCCTAAGCAGCTATGCGTCCGTGCGCTGGTGTGGTGGCCGCTCGTGCGGTTTGGCTTTGGCCGGGTGCCGGTGGCCTCGATCCCCGCGGCTACTCACGCGCCCCGCGCGGACATGGGTTGTTGCTCGCGCGCCTATGTTGGCGGCCGCCCGCGCAGGGTAAGCAGGCCAAGTTGATTCACATCACATGGCCTGGATAACACGTGTGTGTGTGTGTGTGTGCATGCATGCCTTGGCTGATGGTACATCATGCGTCTCACGCTGGTGTTTCTGCATATGTGTCCAGCCCGTTGCATGACATGCCACGTCTGGCCGGGTGCCTCGTCCTTTGCAGGATCTTGTGTGAATATCTTCGTCGCGTATGCGCGCCTCTCCACCGATTGAGCACCGGATTGCCGCTGCGTCGTCTCATCGGACAGTAGCGTCCTCATCTTGTGGTTCTTCTCGCGGCTGCACCGACCCGCGTGCTGCCGCTGCGTCGCCCTTTGGGCCGTAGTGTCGCGGGCCGCGGTCCACCACCGCCTCGAGGCCGTCCGCTTCAGGTCGTCTCCGTGGCTGCATCGACCATCGCGCTGCCGCTGCGTCGCCTCATCATGACGTAGTGCCGTGGCATGCGGTCTACTCCGCCATCCCCGTGCGTCGACTTCTACGTGGTATGTGTCGCGCTGCCTCCCTAGGCGCGGGAACACCACCGTTCGTACCGGTCTTCGTCATGCTTTCAAGCTCTTCCTCGCCTACTTCAAGCACCGTCGCCGCACTCCTAACCTAGCCGCCGCCGCCGCTGCTCTTCTTTCCGGTCCACGACAACTACCTCGACACCGGTCACCCCGACTCGACATCGACCACGGCGTCCCTCGCACGGCTGCCTCAACCATGGCTGGACCACTCTACGCTCTCGGCTACATCGACATCGGCACAAAGGGCTACCACCTTGCTTGAGCAACCTCATCGGTTTCCACTCCAGCCACAACCGTTACGACTGTGGGGGGATGTTTGTCGGCTTACCTTCGGATTCTTCTCCAGTCTTACCGTCTGCGTCGCCACCGTTGTGACT